>NW_015090986.1:5388699-5442738 GCF_001431845.1 Calidris pugnax | reverse complement strand
ATAGGTAATGGGGATGATTCACTTCACAACCTGCTCATAAACAGAATACTAATGTAGATGCTCTGTTTACACCTTAGATGATATAATAAAATCAATTAAACAAAACAGGCAATTGCCTATTACAATGTTCAGATTATAGAAAAAAAAAAAAATATCACTTGTTGGACAAATGATATGTGGCTTTATAACTATGCTAAGAGATATTTATCTAAACAGCATGATCAAATTGTTTTTTTCTACATTCTGGAAAGCAGAAGGAAAAAATGTCCTGCCTGTGAGTGTTTGTATACCAGATATTTTGTACTATCTAGAGATAGAGTTAGGTAATATTCTTTAATTCAGTGCAGAAAGTTTTTTCACAATATATAGGTTTAAGAACTCTATAGTTACAAATCATTTTACTGACTTTTTTATTCTTCTGTGTAATAAATTGTCCAGTTTTAAGCTGTCTCCTGTTGTTTTCTTTTTCACTGGGAAGATTTCAGAACAATAGCCTCTTACTTATATCTGACTAATAGCATTACACTTGTTACACAAACAACAATGGCCACCGGAGGAACTAGAACTAAGTGACAAATTAAACTCTCTTTCAGTGAACAACAAACCTATGAGCAATTTGTAAGTAAAATGTATCTCTGTGAATAATTCTAGATTTGTAAAGTGTGAATCATTTATCGGACAATTATTTTTTGTGTGTATAGCATTCAGTCTTATGAGGTCCTTCTGATATGCTGCATCAGTCACAGAATTATAGAATCACAGAATGGTAGGGACCTTCAGAGATCATCTAGTCCAACCCCTTGGCCAAAGCAGGTCCACCTAGAGCAGGCTGAACAAGAATGCATCCAGGCAGGTTTTGAATATCTCCAGAGAAGGTGACTCCACAGCCTCTCTGAGCAGCCTGTTCTGTCACCTTCAAAGTGAAGAATTTTTCCCTTGGGTTCAGATGGAATTTCCTGCGTTATAGGTTGTCCCTGTTGCCCCTTGTCCTGTCACCGGGCACCACTGAAAATGTCTGGTCCCATACTCTTGACATCTGGCCTTTAGATATTTATAAGCATTGATGAAATCCCCTCTCAGTCTTCTCCAGGCTAAACAGACCCAAGTCTCTCAGCCGTTCCTTGTGAGAGAGATGCTCCTCTTGCCTGATCATCTTTGTAGTCCTCTGCTGGACTCTTTCCTGTAGTTCCTTGTCTTTCTTGACGTGGGCAGCCATCAAGAAACAGTACTGGACAAAGTACTCTAGACATGGCCTCACCAGGGCAAAGTAGAGGGAAAGGATGATCTCCCTCGACCTGCTGGCCATGCTCCTTTTAATGCATGCCAGGAGACCATTGGCCCTTTTGGCCAGAAGGGCACATTCCTGGCTCGTGATCAATTTATTGTCCATCAAGAACTCTCAGGTGCATCCTGCATCTAGGGAGGCATAACCTGAGCAGGACCCTACACTTGCCCTTACTGAACTTCATTAGGTTCCTCACCGCCCAACTGTCCAGCCTGTCCAGGTCTTGCTGAATGGTGGCACAGCCTTCTCCTATGTCAGTCACTCCTCCCAGTTTTGTATCATCAGCAAACTTGCTGAGGGTATACTCTGTCCCCTCATCCAGGTTGTTTATGAATATGTTGAACAAGACTGGACACAGTACTGACTCCTGGGGAATCAACTAGTTATAGGCCTCAAACTGAACTCTGCCCTGCTGATCAAAACCCTCTGAGCTCTGCCGTTTAACCAGTTCTCAATCTATTCATCTAACCCACGCTTCCTAAGCTTACCTGAGGATGTTATGGAAGACAATGTCAAAAACCTTGCTGAAGTCAAGGTAGATAATACCCACTGTTCTCCCTTCATCCACCCAGCCAGTCATGACATCAAAGAAGGCTATCAGATTGGTCAAGCATGATTTGGCCTTGGTGAATCCACGTTGACCACTCTTCTTTTCCTCTACGGACTTAGAGATGACATCCAGAATGAGCTGATCCATCAGCTTTCCAGGGATGGAGGTGAGGCTAACCGGCCTGTAGTTTCCTGGATTTTCCTTCTTGCCCTTTTTAAAGACTATCATGACATTGGCTTTCCTCCAGTCCTCAGGCACCTCTCCGGTTCTCCATAACTTTTCAAAGATAACGGAGAGTGGTTTTGTAATAATGTCTGCCAATTCCCTCAACACTCATGGGTGCAACCCACCAGGGCCCATGGATTTGTGGGTGTCAAGTTTGCTTAGATGATTTCTAACCTGGTCCTCCACAATCGAGTGAGGATCCTTCCTTACTCCAGGCTCTCTCTCCTGAATTCAGGATCTGGGACTCCTGAAGGCTGGCCTTAGCAGTAAAGACTAAAGCAAAGAAGGTATTCAGTAACTCCATCTTCTCTACATCCTTCATCACCAGGGTACTCACCTTAGTCATCAGGGGCCCAAATTTTCCCTAGTCTTCCTTTTTTTACTGATGTACTTGAAGAAGCCTTTCTTGTTTTCCTTGATATCCCTTGCCAGTGTGTGCCTTAGCCTTCCTCATTACATCTCTGCCTAGTCTGACAATGCTCCTATACTATGCCCAAGTGACCAGTCCCTTTTTCCACATTCTGTAAAATTCCATGTTCTGTTTGAGTTTTTCCAGAAGTTCCTTGTTCATCCATGCAGGATTCCCGCCTTCTTTGCTTGATTTCTTACTCAGAGATGCACTGATCTTGAGCTTGGAGGAAGTGGTTCTTGAATATTAACTTGCTCTTTTGGACTCCTCTACCTCTTAGAGCTTTAACCCCTGGGGTTCCTCCAAGTGGGGCTTTGAAGAGGCCAAAGTCAGCCCTCCTGAAGTCCAGGATTGTAATCCTACTTTTTGCCCTCCTTCTTTCATGCAGCATCCTGAACTCCACCATATTGTGGCAAGGAGCCATCTGGAGCCAAGGCTGTCCCCAGCCTTCATGTCCCCAACTAGTCCTTTTTTGTTTGTTAGCACAAGGTCCAGCAGCACATCTCCCCATTGGGTCATCAATCACCTGTGTCAAAAGTCATCAGTGTTCTGCAGAAACATCTTGGACTGTGTGTGCCCGGTTATGTTGTCTTCCCAGAAAATATCAGGGTGGTTGAAGTCCCCCATGACCTACATCAGGGCCCATGATTGTGAGGCTACTTTCAGCTGTCTGTAGAAGGCCTTATAGACTCCCTCTCCCTGATCAGGTTGTCTGTAGTAAACACCCACTATGGTGTTACCCATATTAGCCTGCTCCTAAATTCTTACCCACAATTTTTCAACACATTCTTCATCCACCCCTAGGCAGAGCTTGATACATTCCAGTTGCTCTCTCACATAAAAAGCAACTGCACCACCTCACCCCACTGGCCTGTCTTTCCTAGAAACTACATACCCATCCATGGTAGCGTTCCAGTCATGCAAGCTGTCCCACTCTGTCTCTGTGATTGCAATGAGATCGTGGGCTTGCGAGTGCACACAGATCGCTCGTTCTTCATGTTTATTCCCCATGCCACATGTGTCGGTGTACAGGCATTTTGGAGAGGTAATAGAGAAGGCGGGGATCCCTGGAGGGGAGCAAGAAGATCCATCACAACCATATTCACCTTAGAGGTTGGCCTTCTGGTTTTCATCTTGGGAAATGTGGTACTGTTTTGTTCAGAGGGATAGGTGTAATTCTAAGATTCAGTTTTCTGGAGCAATGTTCATCTTTCTTAGATCAAAACCTGTTTGCCTTTGAAAATGTGTAGGATTTATTTAAAACCTGATGACCCAATGAGTACTGCTTTCAGTGATTTTTTGTTGTTGCAAAATGCAGGAAAAATATATAGGAAATATTTTTTTCTAAACAGTAAGTGACAATGCTGTTGTCCCTGTATTCTTTGTGTAGTGTTGAGGTACTTTGCAACTGGCATTTAGTATCTTCTCAAGTTGTATCTCAACTATTCTTTCAAAAGGAAGATTGTTAGCATTTTCCCTGCTTTTTCAAATAGAAAATGTAATTATTAAAAGATTTCACAGTAACCAGATATCATGGTTTAGCCTCAGACCACAACAATGAACCACGAAGGCACTCTCCTGCTACCCTTCCCCCCACCCCAGCTGTGAGGGGAGAATCAGAAGAAAAAGGCAAAACTCCTGGGTTGAGACACAGGCAGTTTAAGAGAACAGCAAAGGGAGCAAGGAAACAACACCACCACTGATAGAGGAATATACAAACACAATTACGGTACCACATGTCACAGACTGCACTCCAGATGCCCAAGACTACTCCCCAGCAGCAAATTCCTGCCCCCTCCCCAGCCAGCTCCGATATTGACTGGGCATAGCTCTCATGGTCTGGAATACCTGTGTCCTTGCCAGAGCCTGGGAAAAAGTAACCCTATCCCTGCCAGAACCAAGACACCAGAATAACCAGTGTTTCAGCCAAACCCATATGAACCCATCTGGGAACATCAAGTTTGGATTTTATTTTTTAAGTTTAGGTTCAGTTATTCTCCTACCTTCACAGAAAGACAGTTTAAATTGTGTTTTGTGCCAAAGATCCATGGAAGAGAAATTCAAGAAGCAGATGATATTACCATCACAGTATGGCGCTGTATCAAAATCTTGTTGTGACTCTGTCATCAATTCCTGCCAACTAATAGAATTTTTTTTTTCTTTGTTGTAACTGTTTTTTTGCTGAGAAAAGGGTGTGGGGAGTAGTACAGTGTACTTAAAGAACTCGTGGGAAGTTTGCGAAAACAAAGTATATGAGTTACTTTAAAACAGTGGTGCTGAAATCTGTGATGGGAACATTTGATACAGGTAGTTAATACTTGCCTTACAGAAAGCAGAACTTAATAGTTCTGACTTCCAAAGTGGGATGCTGGCGATTATATGCTGCTTACTTCAGACATTCTGTTATATCTTTCTTTGCTTCAGCAGGCAAATATTCTCTATAGTGTCGGTCCTGAACCTTAGACCTCTGTTTTATCAGGGAGTCTCTGTCAGTAATGAAATTTTACTGCTAATACATCACAGCTTCCTGTAAGAATTGCTGTGCAGTCTCTCATCAGCATTTCTCTGAGATATGTTTTACTAAACAGAACCCAAGATAGTCTCATCCCTTAAAATTCCCTTCCAGTCATCCCATTACCTTCCATTCAAAGACTGAGAGAAAGGCTGAATAGTTAGTGGTGATCCCACTCAGAATCCAGGTGCCTAACATCCTTATCTGGAAAGGCCAAATTCCTATATGATTTTCCTGTTAGAGATTGTGTATAAGTGATGATGTGCAGTGACACACACTTTCTTTTGCCAAATATAAATAACATACAGAGACACAGATACCTAAAGAAAAGACCATATGTATATTTGGCATTTCCCTCAGCCCTAATACAGGTATTAATTACTACCTCCCATTTTTTCAAAGAACCCTGCTGGTTGCAGCCTCCATCAGTCCCTCTAACACATGTCTCTGTGGGGCTGACCTCTCCATGGTTCAGTGTTTCTGGAGTACAGATTCTTTGTTAAGTGTTGATGTCAATGAGCCTTGGTGTCTTTTTAAACTAATCTTCAATTTTACTATACCTGACAGGTTTCTTTAAAAACATCTTTAATAACCATAGTAAAAGGTCCATTGTAAGCACACAAAAGATTTTCCCACATCTAATATTCACCTTTATGCACATTAAAATTTAGTTTATTAATGACTCCCAAAATGGCAAAGCTGAAAGAATTTGAACAATTACCAGCAGATACTAACATGTCTTCTTTCTTTCCCTTTTGTTGCTATTGTCCACCGTTTGCTTTCTACTTACCTGCAGTAGAATCCTCTCACAGTGATCTAAAATTGTCTGCAAACTAACTGTTTAGGTAGATCCCTTGTTTCCAGTTTAATGTTTTACTTTTAGAATGAAAGCTCTTTGGGGAAGAGATCATCTTTTTGGTAATGCTTGTGTAATGCTTAGTTTTATGAGGTTCTTGTCTATGTCTGGAAATTTTGGCTCTGCAATAATACAAGTAGTGAATAATAAAAGTTGACTGTACAGGAAACCAATGAATACTGAGGGAAATATTGTCAGCTAAGTGCTTGGAACAAAGAATTTCCCAAGGGCAAGTCAGGGACTTAATTTCTAATAAAAAATTTCAGTCCGTTAAAACACATCTTATTTTTGTGGAGTCTGTACTAACGAGTGGGATGTGATAGCACTCAGGAGAATAGTTATATTTGTGTTGTTCACACCATTTCTGATTAAAATAGCTTCTCAGTGATTTTTAAAATCAACCTGTTTCCTATGAAAGTTACACTTTCTTAAGTTTTGAAACCGAAGCTATTTGCCAATACGTAGTCATCATTTGACAGAGAAGACAATTTTCAAAAGCCTATGGGCTTTTAGTCAGTGTACATTTTCCTGTTTGTCCTTCTAGGGCCCACCCTTTCTCTTCAGCTTCAGCTCTATCTATTTCCCTGCCCATTTTATGGTATAAACGTAGACACCACTGCTGCAATATCCACAAACTATTACAAAGGCAAACTTCTGCAACAGGGAAATGGCTACTTGTTCTTGTTTTAGAAATGTAGGCCCGAAGCACAAAGAAACTTTGTGATTTGTCCTTAGATACAAAGGAAGTCTGCAGTGATGCAGAGATGTGAAGACATCTCTCCCATGCTTTGACCAATTGTTAAGTTGATGGATTTGTTTCTTTATAAAAGCCTTGCTGATCTATATTGTGATGAGACCCTGTGATCCTCAAGGTGGAGCTGATCGTCCTTCCTTTTTTTTTTCCCTCTTTTTGAAGTGAATACATCAGAGAAAAGGCTTCTGTTTCTAAATCTCATCTTTATTTGAATGATTTAATACTAAATGAAAATAGAATAAATTTGAAAGAGAGCAAACCCTTTAGCGCTGCCTTGAAAAAACTTGAAGAGGAGGCTTGAAAATAATTCCCATGTTCTCTGTCTCCTTTGTCCTTGCATGGCTTGTCCTTTCCTCTCGTTCTGCTGTGCAGTCTGGCACCTTTTAGTGGTTTTCTGGTTGACACCTCCCCAGTCCCTTCTTGGTCCCTAGGAAAGTTTTTTTTTTTCTCTCTTATACTTTAGGCTTAACAAGTAGCTCCAATTCCTGCTGCAAGAATGCCATACCCTTGTCTGAGACATCTGAGTGCTGTTTTTCTCCAGAGCTGTTGTTTTAGTTTATATTCAGTTGGTGAGAATTTCTCTCCATCCTACAATACCAGATGTTTCTTTGTGTTCATCCAGGGCAAGACAAACAGTTGTTCGTGCTTCCTGGCCATCCCATTTTTAGTAGAATAAATACATCACAGCAACCACACAATAAACCTTGAGCAAACAGATCAAGCATCTGCACAATTTGCCTTGTATACCAAGAGATATATATTCCTGAGTGTTAATGATCTAGATCAAGCATAAAAATTGAATCAAATCCTTTTTCCCTAATGGCATTAGGGCTGGACCTGTCTATAAACTGACAAAATCCTTCACATGCCACTCTTGTTTAGGTTACTGGGCTCCTAATAGGCTTTGTTTTTTTCATCAGTAAAGCTGAGACAATTAATCAAATCCAATTGCTCCAAGGCAAGGTAGTCTAATGCACTGCATTCTAAACTCTTTTCTTCCCTGATCCAACCTTGTAAAATAACATTGGCATAAACAGTTTCTTACTTAAAACATGGAAACGTTCCAATTGCTTAATATCCTCTAATGGAGCTGTGAAAACACATATAAAATTAGCTACAGTTAATTTTGTTCCCTGAAATTAGGTCCACAAAAATACTGCTTTGATTTTTTGCAAAGTTTTCAAAGCATTTCTGACTATTTGAAAACTTTTCCAGGTGTCTATTGAAAGGATGTTTTGAGACTTCTGTTATGGTGAAGCATTCTCGAGAGGTTGTGAAACATTTTTTCCTTCTATTCTTGATAGATTACATTGAAGTATTGCTGTCAAGCCTTTCAAAGTACTGTTGGAGGTTCCAGGTGAGAACACGACTCTGTCACATCACAAACTGTGTACACATATAATGACTAAGGCAAAGTTTTTGTCTTGAACAGATATACTTAACATGCTCCTTTGGAAAGAAAAGCCATGCAATTGAAACCATGGAAGAGGTGTAATTTTAAAATATGATTAGTCCTGTGTGTAAAAATTACATTGATACTACCAGATGAATGTCAGACTAATTCTTATTTTTAGACTGTTTCTTTTTACGAAATATAATTTCACTTATTTCATCAAATATATTCCTGATTTGCATCATGGTAGGCGAGAAGGGAATCTGACTCATGGTTTATTTTACATTCTTGCAGCTTAAGAACAGAGTGTTCGTGTTGGCAGGCACCTAAATAGTTACTAAAAGGAGCACAGGGTGAAATATATAATAGCTTCTCTTAATGTAAGCCAAATATCTCTGTGGATAGAAGAAGCAAGTGTCATTAAACAAACATAGAGACTGTTCTGGACTGAACACAAAGAATTTAATTTGATGTAGCAAATTAAAGTATAACAATGAGTATTGTCTATGCCAAGAGGCAAGAAAGAATTGCAATTAAGAATTCACCCTATTATTAACCTCTAGTTATTTTTGGCATAATTTAAACAAATGAGTAGGATTCTTAATTGGAAAGTAGAGAGCTTGTGCCACTTTCCTCATTTTCTTCTTACTCTGTGTGTCAGTAAAGAAATCAACTATTATATCAGCCAATAAAACACTATTGTTACCAACAGGATCTAAAAACTTAAATCTAAAAATTTAGAATACATCACATGTATTGATGAACTTACTCATTATCATTCTTTTTATTGTAAACATTTTGCACATGAGGAACTAAGGCAAGAGATCTGATAAACTTTCTTTATAGAAAAAAAAGTGAACCAAATGGCAATTTAGCTGTGTGCTAGGACTGTAAAATAAATCCAAAATCAGTTTACAGCCTGCCTTTCAGACAAACATTGAACAAATTTGCCAAAGACAACCATTTTTGTGAATGTGTTTATTCTTGGTGGGGGCAGGGGGAAGGGAAGGCGGAGGGGAAGTCACAAAACAAGAACATTTTAATTAAAAAAAAAAAGAAAAATAAAGAGGAAATAATCTGTTTCTGCAGTACGTGAAGAGACTGCTATTTTATTGCAGAGTCTTATGTCATGGTACCATCTCTACAGCACTGGCATTGCCTTCTGACACCAACTGTAATGATGACTTAATATAAAGTTAGGTGCATTTTATATGCTTAAAATTCAAATTCCTTAGTTCATACAGCCCAGGTTTTGCCTTCTGTTTGTTAGTTCTCCATACAACTTTAATTACTGAAACTCAATTTCTGTTCTAGATCTCAGTGAAAAAAAGCTGAGTAGGTACTGAAGGGATCTCTAATATGCATGACGATAAAATCTTTAAGTTGCTTAGATAATTATCCATAAAATTTGTGGATATAATATCTCTGTATCTTGTCTATGCAGCCATTCAAGCAACTGCCTTTTCTGGGGAAGCAATCCCAAGTTTAGTACAGTAGAAAATCCCCTCATCTCTTGTTTTCTCCTCCCTTAAACTTGCCGAATAACAGAGCAACTTGCAAAGCAGAAATTGGACAGATATGAAGTTCTGACAGATTTTCTAGGAGTATGGTTGGAATCAACCTTTTGATTCCTTATTTACTGTGGTGGTTTGGGTTTTTTTTAATTATTATTTTTTATACATGCTGTGCATTTTCTATATTTTCTGACTTGGTATGCTTTCTTTCCATCCTGTATTGTCATCCTTCTCTTTCTGACACTTCTCAGTAGAAAAGAAAGTATGAAAATCAGTATCTCCTTCAGGGCTGTTAATGCTAATCATTAGTAGAATAGCAGTAAGTTGCCATAGTATCTTTAAATTTGAATCATTAAAGTCCAGTATTTGCTGCTTCCTCTCTACACTAGCAGCCAGCCATACTCCATTTCAAACTTTACCTTTTGAGACTGCACTGCTTTGATTGTTGAACAAAACAAAAAAAAAACCCAACAACCCCCAAACCAAAAACCAACCCAAAAAAAGCTTTTTAAAGCTGAAGCAAAAAAAGTTACTATCTGTGGTACAAACCAAACCACAAAGGAAATTATTCTTCAATAATTTGATGTTTTTCATCAACATATTACTGAATAATCTCAGAAAAAACCTAAATCATAAAGTTTAGGTGTTGAAATGCATTTCATATAGCAATATCCAAAATCTAAGAAATATAAGGACTTGGAGGAGGGGGAGAGTTTTTAAAAGCACTGTCTTAAAGGAAAAATCTTGGCAATAGCTATAGGCTTTTGATAACGCATGGTGAAACATTCCAGTGAATAAGTTACAGACTACTGAAGGTCATCTCTTTTTTATGATGGAAAACAGTGGGTGTCTCATCTCTTTGAGTTCGATGTGGCATTTGAAATGTAGTAAAAATTGCCCTTTCACTCCTGTGCACAGTAGACATCGGATGAAGTTGTGACACATCTTAAAACTTTCTTTATCTTTTAAAGGCCTATTAAATACTTAATTTATGCTTTCTGTAGATAATTTAGGGTCCTGTAACAACTCTTAATGTTTTAACTGAGATTTTTATAACCTGATACCCACTTATACTCTTAAGTATTCTTAAAAGAAAATTATTGAGAATTCTGAGTCAGGGACTTATAACTAAAATTGATTTATTGTAGTGATGGTAAGCTGCAAAAAGAGACTAGGACTGTGTCATGTCCAAATGTTGAAGGGCCAAAGATCTGGGGCATGGCCAAAAGGTGAACTCAGTATTGTCCTTTAATTTTCTAATCAACATCCTGGATTGTAATCTTCCGTTTAATGAGTAGTAGCTGCCACAAGATGCTCAGTTAGCAAAGTGTGTAGTCTAGGTTGAATTTCTTTAGACATTTAGTTAAAAGAGATAAAAGAAGAAGAATGGAGGAATGTTTATGGAGAATAATTAGAAAGAAAAATTGAAGTGTCTTACAGCACTAAGGAAGACCTTCCCACTGGGGGGAAGTAATTTGAAAAGAGGTGTTGAGATGTGAATAGGTGAAAGATTTGAAGACTCTTATAAAGTAGCTTCAAGACAGGTCAAAAGAAAATGTAAAATGCAGTGTAAAAGATAGTCTTTTTTTCAAGATGAAAAGTCCAGTTTGATGTGCATAATAAGAAGCAACACGAGGAATCATGCACGATAAGATGGGTGAGGGAATCAGGAATTCAGAGGACTTGGTAAAAGAATTTTAGGAGAACTTCAGGGGCAGAGGAGAAAACCTAAATATTCCAGTATGGGAGATACAATTTATATAAGATACCAAAAGTCCAAATACTCTTTGAAGTATGCAATGTAGAGAAAAAAGATACCTTGTCACGGTGTCAGAAACAGAGATCAGAGAAAGGTGTGTGCTGGTCATCCATCATTAATTGGCAGAATTTCTGTTATTAAGCAGAAATGTATAGAAATGAGAAGTTAAGAACAGTTGTGCTGCAACTCTGTCCAGTTACAGCTGCATGTCAGAAAGTCAAAGTTGAATCAGAAATGGAGTGAGAGATTTGAAATTTGTTAATGCAGTAATGGCCCCTTCTTGTATTCAAAACTAGTCATTCTCAAGAAAAAGAAAATCAGCCTCTATCACCTGTATTTTTCTTATTTTTACTTTCTTGTTTTTTTTTTTTTTTTTTTTTCTCTAATTCAGTACTTTTTTTCTCTTTCTGTATCAGCTGTTCTTTCAGGTAGTTGTGAGGTTCAGGACTCAGCACCTGTACTGTTTTCTCTGCTTGTGTTATTTGGTCATGGGTATGAAGGGAACACTTTGCAGACAGCCTTTCAAAATCTTTAGCTTTCCTCTTGAGTTCATAGCATTAAATTTAAATAGTTCAAGGGCAATTTACAACTTCTTGTCTATAATTTAGTATCATGATGCTTATCAATAAAATAAGGATTTTCAACAGTATGTAATAAACAGAGATTTGTCATTTCATGTTGCAATAAAAGACAGAAGTGCCTCATTAAAATCTTTTTCATACCGCTCTGTTTCTTCTTGTCATATTCATAAAAAGGTAAGAGAAAATTAACCTTATGCAAGGCACTGCTGCAACAGTAACACCTAGAAGAATCATGCTTATGCAATCATATACTCCCTTACTGGGGCATTAGAGAATATTTTGTCTATTGCCATCAGTAAGTATTGTAAGTATTGTATTGGGAGCTAGGGCTTTCACACTATGTTCTTAAGCGACAACTGAAAACAGTAGGAAATCACTGCACAGCTGAAGTGCTGCAGATACTCTGCAGTCCAAGGTGTCTGCCATCGCCTGCTAACAAACACTGAGGTTGGTATGTGAGTGAGGAAGCAGCTACAGCATTTCAGATGCATATACAGAGACAGCAATGATGTTTCCATTTCTCAATCAGGTGAGTGGAAGTTCATCAGCTAAAAGTATGTTCTTGTGACCATTAAATTCCTGGAAGAAAGATCCTGTGGGATGGGGTTTGTGAGGAGGAAATGATACAAAAGATAATAACAGAGTACTCGCACGTCTCTCATATATTTTCAAGCACTTGAAAGAGCAGAAGTGGAATATCTTTGCTCTTAAATTCAGTCTCTGCTCCCATTACATTACAGTTATCCCTTGCATGATATTCCCAAGAGGGACTGTGAAATATATTGAACATCTTACTTCTTCAGGTTTCTTGCTGAAGAGAATTTAGTAGAACATTATATGTACTATAACCTGTCCTAGTCAGTTTTACCACTTATTAACTCTTGTCCCTAAACTCATTCAGCCTCATCTCACTCTCAGTAACGTATGGACCTTTAAGAGACAGATACATGCTCAAAAGCAGCAATCCCTTCATCTTCCATAGCCCTGGAAGCCTATTCATGTTCCCTGACAGACTGTCTCCTTTTCCCTCGGAAAGAAACAGAAAGATCCCTTTTGCTCCTCTTCATTTCCCTGAGACAAAGCAAAATCTTGGCTGTGTTCAAATTGTCACACTATATAATCCTTGGCTAAAACAGAGCTGCTACTTAATGTCTGGATATAAAAAATATGAGAATGAAGGCCTGGACACATCTGTATCTATCAGTTTCCATTAAGTTACAAAGGAGAGAGTGAGGCTGTGAAATTTCATCTGGCAAGTTACAAACAGACCTCTGTCAAACTTAGATCATTCATTCATGAAGAAAGCTATTTTTGTGATAATGCTTTTTTTCGTCTCTCTCTCTTCTTCTTGCCATAAAACAATTTGTGTTCCTTATGAGCGGTAACTATGAGTGGCTTCTTGTTCTGTTCTGCAAGGGAAAGAGAGTACCCCTCATGGATTTAGCCATATTCAATTATAGAAATTTTATCTGCAATGCTTAATCTACCTACTGTTCTGTGAAGAAATTATAAAGTTTTTTTCCTGGCTTTCTGACCTGAGTCAGATACTTGTGGATACTTGATAAATATGGATTAAGTGTGAATCTAATAATGGAGAAATAAGAGCGCAAAATCTGGAGCATGGGGCAGTTAGTCTAAGACACCATGAAAATACTCACTTTAAATTTCCAGTTTGTATAGTGAGTCTCTGAGAATACTTTTTGCATCAACAGAATGACTGAGTTGTATTGTTCCCCTTTTTAGCCTACACAGGGTTGTGAAACCATTGTGGCTTTCTTTTTCCTTTCAGAAAAAGGACACTATGCAGGAAGAGAACTGAGGTCCTGGTGGATAAAAAATTGACCACAAGCTAGCAATGCACTATGTGGCAGAGAAGGTCAATAGCTTCCTGACCCGCATTAGGAAACACATTGCCAGCAGGTCAAGGCAAGTGGTCCTGTCCTCTCCACTCAGCGCTGGTGAGACACATCTGGGTGCTGCATCCACTGCGGGACTCCCCAGTACAAAAGAGTCAGGGACATAATTAAGGGTGTCCAGCAAAAGGCCAGAATGGTTACTAAGGGCTTGAAGCTTGTCTTACATGAGGAGAGGCTGAGAGAGCTGGAAGTGTTCTGAATGGAGCAGATACGATTCAGGATCTTTTCTATATGTATAAACATTTGACAGGAGGGAAAGAAGAGAGAACCAGACTCTGCTTGCTGGTGCTCAGTGGCAGGAGAAGAAACGGACATAAATTGAAATGCAGGAAATAGCAGTTAAACAGAAGAAAACACTTTCTTTAGTTTTCTTTTTTCTTCTTTTTTTTTCACAGTGGGCATGCACAGGAAAAGGTCGCCTAGAGAGGCTGTGCAGTCTCCATTCTTGGAGATAACACCGGACCCAACACATCTAGAGAGTGATACAATCTTGATGACCAGTGGGTTGGGCTGAGGATTTCCAGAAGTCTCTTCCAGCTTCAGCAATGATGGGGTTGACCCTGGGTTGACCGTGGTTAGACAGCAAGTGCCTACCAAGTCGCTCTATCACTCCCCCTCCTCAACAGGACTGGGAAAGAAAATACAATGAAAAGCTTGTGGATAAAGACAGGGAGAAAAATCAGCAATTATTGTAAGGGACAAAACAGACTCAACCTGGGGAAATTAATTTGTTGCAAATTAACAGTGTAGAATAATGAGAAAAAATAAGAATATTAAAAAAACCCTACACCCCAAGTGGTGCAGGAGGATGGGGAATGGGGGATTGCAGTCTGTAACACTTAACGCTGCTCTTCCTCCTTTCATTCTTTCCCTGCTCCAGGTTGCGTTTCCACCTATTGGATGCAGTCTTTCACAAACTTCTCCTATGTAGCTCCTCCTCAAAAGCTCTAGTTGTTCAAGTGCTACTCCAGCATGTGTCATTCAGAAACTGGCTTCTCCAGCATGAGTCATTCATGGTATCACAGGTCCTGCTGGATAACTTGCTCCTGAGCAGGCTCCTCTCCATAGACTGCACTGACTGCCAAGAACCTGCTTCGTGTGGGCTTTCCATGTGCTGCAGTGTCCTTCATGTCATGCCTACCTGCTGCAGCGTGGGGTCCACCACAAACTGCAGGTGGGTATCGGCTCCACTGTAGACCTCCATAGGATGCAGTAGGACAGCCTGCCTTACCATGTCTTCATCATGGACTGGAGGAGAATTTCTGCTCTGAAGCCTGAAGCAACTCTTTCCACTCCTTCTCTGATCTCGTCTACAGAATTGTTTCTCTCACATATTGTCACTCCTCTCCCACAGGAGAGGAGTTGCACAGCATTTTTACCCTTTTAGGAATATGTAATCACAGAGGTGCTACCAACATTTCTGGTTGATGCAGCTTTGACCAGCATCAGGTTGGTTCCGGAGCCAGCTGGAACAGGTTTGGTCTGACATGGGGGCAGCTTCTGTTGTCTTCTCACAAAGTCACCCCTGCAACCCCACCCTCTTCTACCAAAACCCTGCAAAATAAATGCAGTACAGTTTAATTCTAAGGTTCTGGGAATATATGAAAAAATATACAAAAAATATTAAGGTTCAGCATATATGCATGTCCTCATCTATTTCAAAAAACAAAACCAAAACCACAATAGGATGCATATATTCTGCAGTTTTTGAAATGTAAAACAATTACTTGTGGAGTTCTTTAAATTAAAAGCTATTATTGTATGTTTTAAAAGTATTTAGTAAATATCCCTAGCAGTGGGGAACGGGATGCTGAATATGTTAAGCATTTAACAGTAAACACTTTGAAAGCTAGTTTCAGACACCTCACCTACATGTACATTTGCACCAACCTCTGTAATAACCCTTTTCTGAAAGGAGTAGTTTGGAACACTGGCTCTACAGTCTGGTTCTAAGAGCTCAGTGACAAGACTCCCTTTGATTTATGTTCTGCAAGATAGGGCTCTTTAAACAAAGTCTTAAAGCATCTTAAAAAAAAAAAATAATACAGCACAGTGACACAGAGTAGAAGTTTTCATCAACATACCATACATCTGGTAGGAAGAAGAAGAAATGTGGTACATATTAGCAAGTAAAGATGACATGAGAAGATGATTGAAGACATTGGGTTTTGATCAATGGATTGAAATAGCTACCCAAGAGGCACAGGCTCAAGGGAACAATCACTACCAGCAAGAATCTGGGGGCAGAGGCTGTTGCTCATTGCTACTGTTACTTACTGGTACTCATTTACTTCAGAAATACTCTAAAGTTTTCCCCTCTGCTATTGTTTTGTGCTGCAGCAAATTCCTACTGTTTTGAGACAATTCCTACTAGAAATTGTATGCCTTCTTTTGGTCCACAAATAGGAGTTTTTCTACCCAGAAGGAACAAAGGAAAGAGGCGTTGCGGCTCAGAACCAGTTTTGATTTAAGCTAATTTTGATTTAGTATTTGCAAAGGTATATGGAGTTCTGTGGTTGCTATTTCTGCTGCAAAGAGAGAAGCTAAGAAAATGGGTCCTGATGAAAGCAGAAAATAATTTTAGTCTCAGCAAAGACATTTCCCTTGACACAAAAAGGATTCTTAGGAATTGAATGCTCTCTGTATAAGAGCGTTGGTCAGGACTGCACATATGTTTCTGGTACGTCAGCCAATCTCTGAGGTATATTTAAAAAAAAAAAAAAAGGGATTAAGGAAGGATCCAACCTAGCTAATACTACTTACAGATTTTAGAATGAAACATTCTCTTAATATGTCACCTTGCTTTTCAGATATAGTCAGAAAAGCTAAAAGGATTTTGGAAGTTCCTAGGATAAGATTAGAGAACAAAATTCTGCCATTATATAAAGCCATTTTGTGCCTGCATCTTCAGAAGTACATGCATTTCTGGTCAACCCCTTCTCAAAGACAGTGCAGCAAATTAGTATAAGAGCAGAAAAGTGTAACAAGAATGGCTGAGAGAATCCAAAGTTGGATAAAATTTTAAAGTGTGGATGAAAAATATTGTGAAATGCATGAAGTCATGAATGACACGGAGAAGATACATAAAGAATAGCGATTAGGTTGTAGCAAATAAAAGGATTAGACAGCAGGATTAATAAACAAAAGGAAGTATTTTTTCATTAAAATGCTGCAAGATCTTGTATTTGGCAAAAGGACAAGTATATTTAAAAAGTGATTTATAGAAATTTATAGAAAATAGCCACTAAGTTCTATTAAACACAAACATATGGATACAATCTTCAGTTTGGGAAACCCTGAGACACACAGTGTACCAGAGGAAATACTGTTCTGTACGTACCTTTTTTTATGCTCTTCCTGTTACTGATTATTCAGGGATGATTAAAGAAAATGAAGCTTTTTTTTTTTTTCATGCAGTGTAATTATTATTTGATTTTTAATATGCAGAAATACCAAAACCAAGAAAATACGATGTGCATTTAATGTTAGTTGTTCTAGTCAATCTTTATGTGCTTTTCTGGTCTCTGCAAGGTATATTATTAAATCCTCAGGAAACTAGTAGATGGACTTTCACACTTTCTGTAAAAGTCAAAGGGGAAACCTCTAGACCTCTCTTTATCCTGCATTTACTCTTGCACATGGAGAGGTTAGCACTTTAACTGGACTGGAAAATATCACTATTTTCTGTTAAGGGATGTTAGGGGTGGTTGCTGCCTCCAGTGGCCTCAGCTGAAGTGTGTCCAGGAGCCTGGCGTCTGCCCAGGTTGAGGGATGTGACTGCCACTCTCCCATTTGCTGGTTGAACCAATGGTGAAGATGAGCACATGTCCCAGGGAGACACAGATGGACATGGGACACACACACAGGCAGGATACTGACACAGCTGGTCACACAGGCTGCCAGAGACCAGGCACTGCCTTCAGCAGCACCCACAGACTGGACTTGCATAACAAACAAACACAGAGAGGTGAGTCCCCTCCTCCTTGTGGACTGGCAGAGGCAGAACGTTACTAGTGCAGCACATGTGCAACACTCTACAGATTCATAAGTAAAAGCACAAATCCCTCAAAGTATTGGTATGGACGCTTGACCCTCTTGCGCACTCCATGGGTACCCTCCTCGCAGGCTGGTCCAGCTTAGAGCTTGCTAGCGAACACATGGCAATCAACAGTCATTCCACAGGCACCCCACACTTGCAGGTGTGCTTGAGCTAACCCTTCACCTGCCTGATACCCTGGCCTGAACCCAGGGCTCCTCAGCTCATTGGCTAGTCAAGCTTGAAGTTTGTCAGTGAATGCACACCCCCCCACTCCACACCCCACATGCATCAGGTTTGGGGAAGATACAGACAGTGGGATCCCACCAAGCACCCAACATGAGGCACATGGACAGTGATCCAAGGTACCGCTCCAGCAGCCAGTGCTGAGCCCCTCACCACCTCACTCACACCAGTCCCCCAGTAGCTGGTTTTCAGGGAACACACACCATTTCCACCCCAGTGGCTGGAGGATAAAGGCTCCCATTTGTGCCAGTAGCTGACACCAGGGTAGAGGTGCCTACAACCCAAGTCTGACTCCAGTAATTGGCACCAAATTTCACTCACACGCAATAGTCTTATGGGCACTTAGTCCATGCTTTGTTCCTACATGCTGCTCCTTCCTCTCATCCATTTTCTTAGTCTCACCGACCCACTTCTAACATCCTGATCTCAGGGTTATATCTTTCTCAGTAGCAAAGTCCCAGTTTGCCTGCAGTTTCTTGATAGTCTATCAATTAGTGCAACTGACCAGGTTTATTTCTGGTTATTGTCTTTGTTAGTTAATTGGTCAGGTTTTATGCCTCTTTATATTGTCTCCCTCTCTCTTCTTATGATCCCAATTTGACAAGGTGCTTAGTTAGAAAATAATATTGAAAAATGAAAATTCTCACACTTCACATATACTTACCAATTAGTGTGCCCGACTGGATTTGTTCTTGTCACTGTCCTTATCGTTTGTTTGTCAGGTTTATGTCTACGTTCTTGTTTATGGCCTCCTTCCTTTCTCATTATCCTTTGCATTGAAAAAGACCTTAACCAGATATGTGGCAAGGAGTACTCCTCTTCCACATACCCTTACATTATCCATTTTTTTTAATTCTGAGAGGCCAACCTTCAACTTTAAGGAAATGGAATAGCTTAGAGACCTGGTTCCTGTTAAGGTTTCAACAGATATCCATTCCTGGTTCATGATTGCTTGTCAAGTGGTTTAGGACCAGCAAGTACAAACACCAGGAAAAACAGTCACTGTAACATACTATTGGAGTAAGACAAAAATATGGCTACCAGGCAACGTAGTGTTGTGTGTAGTGAGGTACTGATACCCATACTACAGTCTAGTCTTGTGTCTTCTCTGTGTTCTTATTTACACCTGTAATTGAGTAGTCCTGAAAGTCTGTCTCTTCTTGCAGAACCTGGCAAGCTCCAGATGTTTTTAGGAAGTTTGCTGAGCTGAAGAAATTTTAATTGAATTCTTACCCATTGCAGTTAGTGAAATGATAGTTCTGCACACAGCTATTGGATACCTCTCCTGAGCAGCAGATATCTTGATGGGTCATCTAGGTACACGGAAAATTTTAAGAGTATCCTGTCATACAAATCTTTTGACTTGATACTAGTACAATGAGGAATGGGAGATACTTTGACAAGAAAATCTGTCAACCAATCTCGGATTGTTAATGGAAACTTGAAGACATTGACGTACATAAGTGATCTCTTACATCCTTTTTCTACATGAGTATACCTTTTCCCTCTCTTGTACTTATGCAGTGGATTTCACCTTATTATTCTCCTATTTGATCCAGACAGTTCCCAGACTATATAATGACATATTGCTGTAGACAATTGTTGGTTTGATTGAAATAAAAATGGCTGAACTGGAAGTGAAGGACAGAATACCCTTAAGTCTTTATTTTCTTTTGTACTAATTCCCACTGCCTACTGTGCTCCTGTGTAAACACATACGCAAAAGCACTAAGTTGTCAGCCATATGGGGAAAAATAGTTATCACACCTAGAGGACAGTTCAGCACTAGAATGTTGGTAGGTCTGGCCATTCTCAAGATAGCTCCGCCTGCAATTTTGCCAGGATAAATACCAGCATCATTGGTGTAGCACTGGAATCAAAAGCTGTCTTCACAGACTCACATTTTCCCACATTTTCTCACATTTTAGTCACAAGACTAAATTAGTCCTCTTAAGTACTCACTGTGTTCTGTGCAAATAATCATAGAGGAACTCATTGACATGGAAATGGACAAATGAATATCTCTGGGATTTCCTGAATTAAGCTTATTTTTATCCTGAGCTTGGTCTACTTGAGATTTGGTCACACTGAATTTCTGGTCCTTTTCTTTGGCTTTGGCTCAGAACAGATCACTGCAGACTGTTGATTTTATAAAATCTTCTTGAATAGACATCTTCCTGCACTTCAACTGGTCATGCATCATTCCAATAGTGTGCATGGAACTCTGCTGTAGTCTGAGTGGTGTTTCATCAGTTTTGGGGGTTCAAGACAGACCATTCATGCCTGGTAACCACTCTGGGATGTCTGTGATGTCTGTTTAAGGACAGGATAGGAAGACAAGGAAAGGGAGTTGCACTTTATGTGAAAGAGCAGCTGGAGTGCATGGAGCTCTACCTGGGGATGGATAAGGAGCCAACTCAGTGTTCATGGGTTAGGATTAAAGGGAGGAGACATAGATGAATACAAGCAATACAGGAGGTTCCTGGAGTACACAGAGGGTAACTAACCCCAAGCTACAGAGGAGCCCATGAGGAGAGGTGTTCTCCTGGACCTCACGTTCACCAACAAGGATGGACTCACCAGGAACATGAAGATCATTGGAGGCCTATGCTGCAGTGACCATGGGATGGTGGAGTTTGGGATCCTGTGGGCAGGGAGGAGGGTGAAAAGCAAGCTCACCCCTGAACTTCAGGAGAGAAGACTTGGCCTTGTCAAAGTCTTCTCAGAAGAGTCCCAAGGGATAAGGCCCTGGAGGGAAAGGAAGCTGAGGAAAGGTGGTTAATATTCAAGGATCACCTTCTCCAAGCTCAAGAGAGTTCCATTCCAATAAATACAAAGTCAGGCAAAAATACCAGTAGAATTATAAGGATGAGCAAAGACCTCCTAGACACACTCAGGCTCAAAAAGGAAGCATACAGGGGGTGGAAGCAAAGTTGTGTAACCTTGGAGGAATGCAGAGACATTTTCCAAGCAACCAGGGTTGAAGTTAGGAAACCTAAAGCCCAAATGGAATTGAAGCCACCCAGGGATGTCAAAGGATAGAAGACGGGCTTATACAAGTACACTTATACAAGTACACAGGCAATAAAAGGAAGACTGGGGAAAATGTTGGCCCATTGCTCAATGGCACAGGGGATCTGGTTACACAGGACGTGGAAAAGGCTGAGGTACTGAATGTCTTCTTTGTGTCAATCTTCAGTAGCAAGACTGTCCCACAGACCAGGGAGAAAGCCTGGAGCAAGGAAGATGTACCTTTGGGGGATGAAGATCAGGTAAGGGTATACTTAAGAAAACTGGACATATATGTTCATGGGCTGTGATGAGATTCATCCATGAGTGCTGAGGGAGCTGCCTGATGTAATAGAGAGGTCAATCTTGGTAATCTTTGATCAATCGTGGTAATCGTTGCACTGGGAGAAATACCTGAAGACTGGAGGAAAACAAATGTAACGCCTATCTTCAAGAAGTGCAAGACTAAGGAGCGAGGGAATAACAGGCCAGTCAACTTCACCCCCATCACTGGGAGGGTGATGGAGCAACTAAATGTGGGAATGATTTCCAGACATGTAACAGTCACAAGAAAGTGACCAAGAATAGTCAGCATGGATTCAAGGAGAAGTCACGCTTGACCAACCTGATAAATATCTATGATGAAATGACTGGACTGGTAATCAAGGGACAGCAGTGGATATTGTCAACCTGGACTTCAATAAGGCCTTTGACACTGTCTCCCGTAAGATCCTCATAGATTAGCTGTTGATGTGTGGGCTGGATAAGCAGACAGTGAAGTGGGTTGAAAAGTGGCTGAATAGTCAGGTCGAGAGGGTTGTACTCAGTGGAACAAAGGCTAGTAAATAGTGGTATATCTCAGAAGTCAATACTTGGTCTAATATTTCTTAACATCTTCCTTCATGAGCTATATCATGAGGCAGAGTGTACTCTCAGCAAGTTTGCTCATGATACAAGACTGGGAGGAGTATGTGTTAGGCTCATGCTGCCACCCAGAGGGACTTCACCAGGCTGTAGAAATGGACTCTCAGGAACCTCATGATGCTCAATGAGAGGAAGTGCAAAGTCCTATACTGCAGGAGAAACAACTCTTTGGGGGCTGCCCAGCTGGAAAGCAGCTTGGCAGAAAAGTCAACATACTGAATATGAGTCAGCAATGTGACATTGCCACAAAGAAGGCTAATAGTCCTGGGATGCATTAGAGAAAGTGTTATCATAAGTTCAAGGGAGGTGATGCCTTTTATTCTGCACTGATAAGGCCATACCTGAAGTATTGTGTCCAGTTCTGCACTCCCCAGCACAAAAGAGATATGGAGCTACTGGAGACTCACCAATGAAGATTATAGACTGGATCATCTCTCCTACAAAGAAAGGCTGAGTGAGCTGGTACTATTTAGCCTGTAGAAGAGAAGGCTCAGGTGGGATCTTATTAATGTATATAAATACTTGAAGGGTATTACACCCCTCTTGAAGGGAGGGTCGAATGCCAGGCTATTTTCAGCTGTTTTCACTGTGCCCAGTGACAGAACCCAGGGACAATGGGCACAAAGAAATATAGGAAGTTCCCCCTGAACATCAGGAAACACTTTCTCACAGTGAGGGTGATTGAGCACTGGAAGGGTGATTGAGCCCAGAGATATTGTGGAGTCTGGCACCTCAGAGATATTCCAAAGCTGTTTGGATACAGTCCTGGGAAACTGGCTTTAGGTGGCCCCAATGGAGCAGGGGGATTGCACCAGATGATCTCTAGAGGTTCCTTGAAATTTCAACCATTTTGTCATTCTGTGATAATGCCAGTAGTTTCACACAGTGGCTCATTGTGATTAGTGGGAGATGTAGGAATACATTCTTGTCATCAGCATTCAGCTCACACATGTGGGACTTGTCTCCCAAAGCATGTTTCCTAATACATAGTGGCATCATTTTTGTTATCTGCTCCATACAGCTAGCTACTCTGCACATCTTCCTGTTTTAAGCTTATCATGAATACTGTGCCCACATGTAGGCTGTCAGTGAGGCTCATGAGCTTGGCACAAGAACTGTTGTTTCTGTACTGGTATGCCTGATGAAGAAATTGTTTTTTGAAGGATATAAAGTACTCCTTTCTAACATCTCTTGTTGCTTTTTGTATGCCTCAGTTTTCCTAGTCCTTGTAATTATTTCTCAGCCCTGAAATCTGTTGGCTGGCATCCTCTGTGACATGAAATAGTCTCCCTTGCCATAGACAGTGCAGTCCCAGGTTGATTCATGATGAAGCTTGCTTGCAAAGTCATTGTATTTTGCTAGAGTTTTAAGGACTGTAATGAAATTTTCTGGATATACCCTTCTCTAGTGCTGTGAGGAAAACTGTTCATCTAAATGACATGTGGCAGCTTTATATAAAGTTGCTTCTTAATTCATAAGGTTAAAGGGCAACATGTTATCCTCAACCTATAACCCTGTTAAATCCAGGAAAAAGCTGAATTGCTACCCAACTGATTTGGTTTTGAGGACCTGATGTTTATTTAGAATGCTGGAATCTAGTTTTCTACTTGATCCAGTCCTCAGTAATTTCAAAAATAAGTTGACCTGGAGCTGTAACTGGTAATCAGGAACAAGAGGCTTTGTATCACACTTGCAGTCTTTCACAAACTGTCTCTGATTCTATTTCAGGTCTCCTCCTAAATTTCCACAGTGAAGTCATAACATTTTTTATTTTTTAAAGAAAACAGTAATTTATAAACCTGTTCATAACAGCATGACTTACTCAGCTCTGAGCAAATTAGCTACCTGAAGTAAAACATTCCTTGGAGAAGCTTAGGAGGGGGAAAAAAAAAAAAAAAAAAAAAGAAAAAAAAGAAATAAGAAAGCCTAAGTATTCCTCATCCCCAACTCTCTGACGAGTCAGAAGTACACTTCCATTGGAGTATGCATATATTGCACTGCTGCACATAATAGAACATCATCCACAGCAAAATTATTTATATTTGTAATGGGAAGTTGTAGTCTAGAAATGTGAGGAGAGTGGTAGTTGAAGAGATATTAAAACTAATCATATCATGTTCCTCAATAGATCAATAGAACAGATGGTAACTTTGTACATTTTGCATGCTGTGAGTGCCTGAAGCCATAGCAACATCCACCTCATGCTGGAAATCTATTTCTATCTCCCCCTGCTATTTTATCTTCTCTGAAAACTGTCATCTCAGTGTCCAGAATCTACACCTTAGAAAACCTGGAGACTTGCTCATTGCAGATTATTAACCTCTTTTATACCTGTGTCAGTCACATATAACTTCACCGAAATCATCAGGCCTAAAGTAAACTGCATTGGCCCAGACACAAAAACACTCCTGTCATATTTCAACAGTGTATAAGACAAGAATTCTGACAAAATATTTCAGAACTTAACTGATATTTGATTCAGGCTCACAATTCACTAATAGTGAATTCAGAAATGTGTGAATTGTGATCACTACTAATTACTAGTTGCTAGTGATTTAGTCACTAGCAATGAACTGACAAACGCTTTTGGTGCTGCCTTGGTGATCAAATTGAGAGTTTTGAAAGAGGATGACTTTCCACATGGAAGAAATGAGCAATCTCTAAAAATCAGAAAGGTATTCTTAACGTAAGATCTCACATCCTTTTCATTCCATCTGTCTGACTTTTAATCAAGGATAGATCTTTGAAAATAATCAAGTATTTTCTGTATTGCCATTTCATGAAGATGATTTATGATGCTTTTCTGAGTTCATGGGTGCATTTCCATTTGTTTGACTTTTAAAATATTTCTGTGTGCTGGGAATTTTGCAAAGGGTGTAGTGGGACCTAGTCTTGGCTGAGATTGGTCTGAGGATCAACTAGAAGATTTGAAGAGGTGTGAATTTCAGTGATTTTTCCTGCAGTTCATGCTTAGAACAAATAGGAAATTATTTGTGCAGCTGAAAATTCTACATTTTTTGGAAAATTGATTTTGGCATTGATGGAGGTACTAACATCCCACATCAATTTAACATTAATTTGTGAACATTTCAAAGGCAGAGCTGAATAAACTTTCTTTGATATTCATTGTGTCCAGGTGTTAAACTTCAACTCAATTGGCAAAACTCAAATCTTACCCTTGTTAACTTCATAACTTCATAACTTCATAAGGTGAAATTTAATGCAAAATCAAAAGTGGATGAGGTGGATGACAGTATTTTAAATACATGCTCATTTTAAACTGTATTTTATCAAGAGTCCACTTTCTTCTTTGAACTGAAATGATTGGAACTACATTTGTGGACAGTCTGGATTAATAATTGCTCGAATACACTCTTTTGGACTCATGTTTTTTTTTCTAATACATTAGTTCCTATATATAAATAATAATTCTCATACAGAAACTAAAAGTAGCTTGAAGTCTACTTCTTTTAAAAAATGTTAATTTATCTCAATTGAAACTAACTTTTAAACAATGAGAGTAAAAAAGGAAAATAACTCCAAATTTATTTTTGCGTTTTTTTTGGTCTTCAAATGGGTTAGCCAAGTCTTGTGGATTAAAAAAATAATCTTACGTAATTACAATTGCTGTTGATGTCTATTAAGTTTGCTTTAAAGGACTTCTGAAGTAACAAGTCCATAGGCCTCAAGATACTTAAAGGTTTATTTGTATTAACTGTCTTAGTTATGGTAGAATCACGGAATCATAAAATGGTTTGAGTTGGAAGAGACCTTAAAGATCATCTGTTTATAATCCCCCCTGCCAGGTTGCTCAAAGCCCCATCTAACCTGGCTTTGAACACTTTCAGGGTGGGGTCATCCACAGCTGCTCTGGACAACCAATCTCTGAGAAGTTTCATTTAGATATTGCTGTTTTCCATTCCACTGTGGTAGAATTCTCCAAGTGCAAAATCGCTCTTTAAAATGTTGGGAAAAAAAATGGGAATTGGAAAATCCATTAACTTTTGGGGCTTTTTTGTAGCAATTTCTGTGCTTTTAAAAGGTAATTTAGGTAACTAATTGTGCTCTTTATTTTTTGTTTCTATATTTACATAATATTATTTATATACTTGAAGAAACACAAAAAGGGTTCTTCTCATGAGAAATTTACAATTACTGTTATTTTTGTCAGGTCTTTGACCTTCGCCCCCCCCCGTCCCTTCTTCCATTTCTTTTTAACATATTGCAACAGTAATTTTCATATACTTACTCCTTTCCAAAAGATTATATTTCTCAACATGGTAGGAGCACAGATTTTCTCTGCCTATTAAGTAGAGTTTAGCAAATGTCACTTTTAAAGGTAGACTTTTCAGTTAACTCTTGCATGAACTATCTGTATTCCTAGTGTTTAATTATGCCTGTAGTTTACAATAATTTAAATGCTTTTTATTGAAGGAAATATATCTGATGCTCTTTTCTTTATTAAAAAAAGTAATATTTCCTTATTATGCACAGATTTTATAGATTTATTAAATTGCTGTATAAACCAAAGTAGTATTATTTAACTATTTTGTATGTATAAGTATATATATAAGTATGAAGTACAGGAAAAAATGTGTTGATCAAACTTCACAATAATTGATTAACTTCATAAAGTTGTGAAAAAGTAAAATAAAAAACGTGATGAACCTGTTCAATTGTGCTATAGTAATGTATGGTAATTTAGTGCTGTGTGATATGTATGGTGGATCAGATGCTTGTATTTCTGCCAGTAAAACTAGGAATGCTTTTGTGCAGTATACTTTTAAAAGCATTAGTAATTCTGTAGCTTGTTTTGAAAAAACTTGGCTTGCTAATTCCTCATTATGTAAATGCACATGAAATTGAACTAGACTCTACTTACAATGTAGTGGAAATGCACAAAATAATCTGTCTTATTTTCTCACACATTTTCTGAGGGAACAATTACAAGTATTTTTGATATTAGCAAAAAAATAAAGTATCCATACAACATAGCCATATAGTGTTATCACATTTCTCCATTACAGTGCTTCTTACTTCATATTATCACAGGGGTTTTTATTTTATTTTGTCTGAAGGAAGGTGCCATGGTGAAAAGTGTAAATGAGCTAGCTTACTAAATTCCTCTGAGTCAGTGGTAAGAAAGGGATTTAGTGATGCCGAAAAATCAGTAACTGGAAGGAAGGAAAGATTGGTCACGGTAGACTGAGGTTGTCTTAGACAGCAGTAAGTATTCAGCCAAGTAGAGGAGAAACAGCTGATTCTAGGAATGAATTTCAGAGAGTTGGAAGAGTGAGTAGACCTCATCATGAGTGTGAATAGAAACCAGAAAAGAAGTGGAGTGAGCCAGGGCAGCTGTTACTGAAGTCTTGTGAAGAGAGGAGGAGGAGGGGGAAAAGGATGAAGACGAAGTGTATGTGGGAGCGGTATTTTTAGCAAGGTGTGGCAGGGCAGAGTGGACCATTGTATGTGATGAAAACTACGGAGCTGTAAATGTTAAGAAGACAGAAAATCCTGGATTTCTATGTCAGTTATTGAAAATTTACTCTTTAAAAATCATATGTACAGAAAAATCTTCCACAAATACTTTTTCATCACACTGTAGTATAACAGATGTAGATATCTGGTTCTCAGGGATCTACTCACTTCAATTTATCAAAGTGTCCAACAGTTCATATTAATTCTGAAAAGTCTTTAATAAATATTTATTTTTAAAAGATTTCATCCTTTGCAGCTGCTCTTACCTAAAAATATATATTAAGGATGGGAATAAGGAAGTCCATTTAACTAAAAAAAAAAAATAAAAAAATAAAAAAAAAGAAAACCCCAAGATTTTCAAGAAATTGAATTCAGTATCTGGACCTCAAGGGATTTAAGTTATTTCTCAAGTGAAGTGATTATCCTTTTTGTTGCTTGTAACTTAGAATTCCTGTATCTCATACTAATGCTCTAACCTTAGAGATGAGAAGTAAATTTGTCATTTCTTAGTTGAAAAAAACAATCCAGGAATCTACGAAAATCCTGAATTCTTGACTTTTCTAAAAGGCTTTGAAGTGAGATTTAAGAGTTTTAGCTAACATTAGATTAATGTCAGGTGAACTGTAATATTTATATTCTCTTTATTTCTCTCCAAAAGCTTTTGATAGAAGATAGCGTAGGTCAAATTCTGCAGTGACTTTCTTGGAGTAGCAATTAAAAAAGTATATGTTTCAGTGTTTCACAGTAGATCTGGAGATTATATTTTCTGCATATGAGATGATTGCTCTTTACTATTGATTTGAATACTAACTCTGTATCTCCACACCGCAATACTAATGTTGCACTTGATACTGAGTACCACACTGCTTGCATATGAGTACTTAACGTGTATTGAGTGTGGACTTTTTGTTCATCTCTGGCAATTTAAATTTACATGTTGATATCTCTTCCTATAAACAAAAAACATAGTTAAATCCTAGTCAATAAAATGTTTTCTCAGGCAAATGTCAGATTTTTTTCTGTAGGAAAGCCCAAATCTTTAACCGTTAGTTGTAAAAGATGCATAAGCAGGTCCTAAATTATGATTTTACTTGACTGAAAAATTTTACAGAATGAAAAATATGCAAAATATTAAATTTGGCATAATGATGAAATTACACTTAAGAGCTGGGTGATAGAGAAAAATTATGAGCCAGTAGGAGCTGAACGGTGACCTTTTATAGTCATGGACTCCAATACTAGTATTTTATTTAAGTAGAATAAATACACTTATTAACAGCTTTAATCAAAAGAAAATTGATTATGATCAGTACTCATACTAACAGAAGCAGGAGCTTGTCACAGGGCAGATAAACTGTAATTTCATCCCTGAAGTGATTCATAAAAATATGTTCAGGGTCAGAGATGGTTTAAAACATATAAAAGTCTACATTTTTCTGGAACACAGATGGTTTTTTTATTGTAGGGTGGATAACTTATCAAGTAGCAAATAGAAAGCTAACACTATCTTTACCACAGGAAAATCTTGACTATATATTTTCCATTACTATGAAGAAGAGTGAGCGAATCCTAACAAAAGGAGGAAGAGTATAGGAATTGAATGTTTGGTTGTAAATAAACGTGTTAGAATCTGTTTTGTTTTACTGGAAATATTTAGTAGTAGTTGATGGATCTTCCCAGTGTGTTTCAGCATTTTGGAGTCCCTTAAGAGATTACAATGAATCTGGGTCCAGTATTTGAATTTATCATAAACACATAATTAGGTGTGTAACAACAAAGTAATTCTCCTTAAATTTCTGAGTACTGCCATGACAAAATTGTATTTACTTCCCTTACTTCCTTGTTTAAACTGGCGAATATAGGGTTAGTCTCTGGTTCTGTGTTGAAATACTGCTATTATTATGAGGTGCTGCAGAAATAAGTGGAAAAAGCATAAGAAGATTCTGCAAGGATATCAAGTCTATTTCCTTGCATGGAAAAGCATAAAATAATTATAAATTATTTAAAAAAAATATATAATTTATTAAAATAATAGTCCTGGCTATATTCTTACAAGATTGGCATGCAATCGGACTAGGGATGGCGATTTACAGGTGTACCTGATACAACCAAGAACCCTTTTCTGGTGAATGTGATGTTCAAGTGATTTTGAGATTTATTCCAGTGTTTATTAGCAGTTTATTGTTGAGTACCTTTTTTTAGTTAATAAAGGACTTCTAAAGATGGTTTTATAAACCAGCTTTTAAACCTCCACATTTAAAATTCTATATCCTTATTTTCAATGCTTAAACAAATCTCTCATGGATCATAAATGAGCTCTTTCATGTAATGTCATCTCGTAAATAGTGAAAGATGTCCTTTGGCTATAAACAACAGCTGCATGATTCTCTAATTTTTTTTAAATCAAATTACCTTTGGAAAATAGGTTTAGCCCACAAGAATAAAATATTTTCAAATTCTCAACAGTGAGGTTTTGTTAAACTAGAAAGAAATACTTGCAGAAATGCTTGGCTCTTACCTGTCCTCACAACATTTATTTATGCAAGTATAAATATAAATATATTTATTTAGTATAAAACTAAAACTTTATAGAATTATTTTAGTAAAAATCAAAAGGAACTAAAACCAGTAATTAAAAACATTTTTAAGCTTAATTTCATTTTTAAAAATCAAGATACTTGAAAAATCAAATTAAATGAAACCTGCAGGAAATGCAGACTGGATGTGTCAATTTCTCCTTCTAAAACTACCTTAAACAGCAAGAATTTTGGATGCTTGTTTTTCAAAGAAAGAAGGATTCTTCTTGAAGTGGATTTTCCAGTGGGTTCAGCATCCAGCAGCCTCAGTAAATGTTCAAATTCATAGGTGCAAATTGTTCTCAGTGGGAGCTCCTAGATGTTTATCTTGTTTGAGAATTTTAGCTTTTGTAAACAGAGCTGAACACATGGAGACTTGGCTGCCTGGGTTATTCCTCCATCTTTTTTCCCTTCCTCCATCTATTTTCTTTTACAAGATTTTTCCTCCAGCAAGACAAGTGTATGCATAAACAAGATCAGCAAGCACCAGTAAGGTATTTTGAAGAAACCATTTTTGGTCTTCAGGGGGTCTTAACCTAGGTTAATACCTCTGCTCCATTTACTGATTTGGACGCGGCCTTAGAGAAGTGTTTCTTTATCCACCCTGCATGTTGATTCAATACTTCTTTTCACCTCCTGACACATTTGAGTCAGGCTACAAGGCATAACACTAACTGTAGTTTATTACTCGTTCAAACTATCCAGAGGGCTCAATAAAAAACTAGGCTGTGGCCTATTCAAGCAATAAGGTAGCAGAGAACCAGGTGTCCAAGCTAACTACCATTGGGAATGAAAACTGTCAGGTAGTACACTATTTAGGTCAAATATCCAGTTCAAAACATGTTACTTCCATGGTTATCAATGAGCATTCTCTCTGTGAAACTTGCATAAGGGAAAATAATTCTGTTGTAATTCTACTGAGTCTTAAGAATATATAAGAACGTAAGAAATACCTAAGCTGCTCTGAAAATGTTGATAAATTTATTCATACCACTGCTCAGTTCAATGCCTTCTGAAAAAAAATTTCTTAGGCTATCTCTCTGTGGTCTGCAATGATCCAGGACAACAGAGATGTGTCCTATAGGACTGAATATGCAGCAGAGAAATGTCCATTGGTATCTGCTCTGTAGAACACTTGTGTACACATTAATGACCACCAGAAAAAGCTGATCCTTTTTTTTTTTTTGTGCCTGGTAAATTATACATGCACTGATTCTTATGGAAATTCTATTTGGGCATGTTTGACAGTATTTCCATTTCCGCATTTTACCAAAAATCCTGTTTTCTGACCTTCTTTTGCACAAATTCTAAACACAGATTTATTTATTTTTTTCCTAGCGTATGTGCTGTACATCCCTCTAGGCACAGTTAGAACAGAGAAAACCCTTAAAAAAAGGGAAACTAAAAAGGATCTTACAACACAAGACCTTTCTGTCAAATCTAATTGATATTCTTCTTGCATTAACTAAGTCATAGCTAATAAACTTACAATGCCTGTTGCTGCTGAAGAGACTTAAAAAAATGATAGCTGTGAACTGAGTTCTTTTTTAAATTTACAAGCATAATTTTGAGTAAGTTTTCCCCAAAGCAGTAGCATTGCATTGGTAGAAATAAGGACAACGTTATTGTGCAACAGTATGGGGGGGTCTATATTGCACCATTGTGGAATAAACTTGGATTTAAATAGCTCACCGTAGGGCATTTATTATTTAAAATATTAAGGCTTATTATTTAAAGCCTTTATATTCCATAATCTTCCTTGTGTCTTACTACTGCCCAAGCCATTCCAGTCCAGCAGTGTCTTGTTTCGGGCTCTGTGATACAGGAAGGACATTGATAAACATGGCTGAGTTTCTGGAGAGACCTCAGAGACAGTGGCACTGGAGACCTTGTCCTGTGAGGAGAGACTGTGGTACTGGGGCTGGTTCAGCTGGGAGAATGGGCTGCTTTGGGGCTACCCAACAATATTCCCCACACCAACGGGAGAGCATGGGAGGGGATGGAGGAGACGCAGCCAGGCTCTTCACAGCAGTGTGTGGCGGGAGAGTGAAAGGCAGCAGAACAAGCTGAACCATGGGAGGCTCAGGCTGGAGATAAGGAGAAGCCTTTTCCCCCTGACGACAGCCCAGCGGCAGGGCGAGGACCCAGGGAGGTTGGGCTGTCTCCAACCTTGGGTGTTTCACATCCCAACTGGGTGAAGTCCTGAGCAGCCCGGCCTGAGCCCACAGCTGAGCCTGCTCTGCGCAGGGGCTGGGGCAATGGCCTCCCCAGGTCCCCATCAGCCTGAATTGTCCTGTGATTTCTGTGACACACCCAAACTGAACTGAACACTCCTTGGGGAAAACAAACAAACAAAACCCGGAAGGACTTTACATAGTGCTGGCTTCTTTTCTATAGATTTAAATTCTGATTATTTTATGTGGTGCTTGCCTATGTTGTACAAGAATACACAGTGTAGTGGTTTGTGTAGGATGAGCTAATAGTGAGAATGAAGTATCCCTAGTTACATTTTTATAAATATAGATACTGAACCATGCAAACTGAAGGTATGATACAAGGAAGACCATTTCTGTTGGCATACAGTGTGTTGGAATTACATTACTTTGAATAAGGATTTTTATTTTAAATTGAATATATTCGAATAACTTGAAAAATGCTGCGTATTCTCACAACAATTTATGTACCTAATCAGAAGTAAGTCAAAATCTTTTTAATTGTAAGTATCTATTTCCTAAAACTACTTGATCCTAAAACTACTGCTCAGAGCAATAACTTACTGCTTTATAAATCTATGTGCTAGTAACTGATATTAATCTTTCAGCCAAAATTGTAAGCTTTGTCCAAGCTAAAAGCACCTGCTGATGATGGTGCTGTACATGGCAGATGAGTCCATATCCTAATAATTTAATTGATTGAGTAAAATTGCAGCAGGTGTATTGAAGGTGCTATATGAAAAGGATTAATGAGGTATATGAAAGTGTCCTGCAGTGTCCTTTCTGTCATCTATGAAAAACTAACCACCATTCTGTTGGCAGTGTTTTATCTGGTCAGGACAACTGTTGGGATCTTGCTCAATTAGTCATGTAGTTTTACTGTTTGATTCAGGGCAGGCAATAGAAACATTCGGTCTTGAATATTTTATTTTCCTGCTATGTCCAGCTTCCAAATGCCTAGGAGAAAGCTGACAAAACATTTGTGCTGGATGTTTAGCTTTGTTTTAAAACTCAACTTGCTTATTCAACTGGTATTGAAAAATACCAAGAGTGCATTTTCACTCATTTCCATCTTGTTTCCTAATTTTCTTTATTGCTGTCTGTTTTTGTGGGCCTGGTAATACGTCTTTTTTTTTCTTCTCTCTAGCCTTTGCTGTTTGCTTATTTACATATGTTTGGCATCAAAATTATTTATTTTCTTCCTGCTGTTTTTGAATACTTTTTTACCTGGTTCTTCTGATAGCTTTCCATTCACCATTTTCTCTCCTGGGGAAAACTGGTAGTTTATTTCACTCCTAGCTGATGTTTAGCATGTGAACAGTTCAGTTTACAGATTCCTGCTAACTAACAGGAATCTTTTTTGACATGTTTCTGTTTTGAGTCAAAATAAGACTTTCCTGCACAATAGAGCTAAAATGGTAAGACATATAAAAAAATGAGTTTTGACCCAGCCTTATCACCTCAATGCATCTTCCTATTAAACCTCGTATTAACCTTCATGGGAGCACTGTTAGGGAGACATTAAACACATTTGAAAGCCCATCTACAACTCCTGCAATTCGTTTCACTGGTCAATATAACTAGTACCTGGTTATTTTTTTCCAATATATAGTTGCTAAGCTGCTTTCCATGATATTTGAAAAGTCATGGCAGTCAGGCAAAGTCCCCAGTGACTGGAAGGTCCCTTTAAAGGTCCTTTTCAATGCAAAGCATTCTAAGATTCATTCTTTGATTCTATAATATTTCTTTAAGATGTTGATCCCATATATGTGTGTGGACAAAAATCTAAGTACATGCCAGTGAAAAGTATTTTATTCTTTTCTTCTGTTGGAGAGTTGCTCATCCTTTTCTGTGGTCTCAGTATAATTAACAAGTGAGAATCTGCCCACGCTACACCAGCAGAGAAGAGAATAACACAGCTTTAAAAGAATTTCAACACCTGACTTTTCTACTAATAAAGGAGTTCAAATGATAGAATTTTGCAATCTATTCTCAAACCTCAGCCAATTAATTTACATAATTTAAATTAACAAGCCTTAAAAAAGCATATTCTTCCACAGCTCTTGGTAGGTGTCAGTCTCGTAACATAATATAAAAACAGTCTTGGGTCATTAATTTCAAGAAGTGATAAATCATACTCAGGAACTATGTCACTAACAACCAGCGCTTACTAAACTTTAAAAAAAAACCCACTGTTTTTTTTTCACACAAGGGGTGATTTTCTGGACATAAATTCCTTCAAATAACTATGAAATGCTCTGGGTAATGATGACTTGCCTGAGTTCGTGAGAGAATGTGTGGCATTACAATCTCTACACTTTTTTTGGTGGGGAAAAAAAATGCTCTAAAAAACATGGTTTAAAGAAAAAAAGAGAGTGTTTGTTCTCTCATACAACCTTCAAGTTTCTTACCAAATGAGAGAAGCTGAGCATACAGTTGGAAAACAAAAAGAAACTTACAGGTGTATATAATAGTGAAACACATATACAGAATCTAATTCATAGAGACCATACTTATCAACTACTATACATCATGCCAGCCATTACCTTGTACCCGTCTAAAAGGCTTTGCTATGTTCTGTGAAGGACAAAGAATATGTTAAGTGGAACAATAGATGGGATTAACGTGTTCCTGTCAATGTGCCACCAATTGTTTCAGTTCTGATATACCTCCTTAAAAATTTTTTTTCCATCTCCACGTTAGTTCAGCCAGTCTGAAGTAAGTCTGCTGTTTCTGCAACTGCAAATATTGTCCTAGTTTCTGGTCTTCTCTTTTTTCTTGTAATAAGTAGGAGTGGCATGACACAAACCCTTTATACACCTTTTCGAAGGTTTATAAACTGACAGTTTTGTTTTGCCCACAAAAACCTGTAGAGAATATTAGACAGACAGTCACTAGTAAAGGAGAAATTTCACCCTAAGCTGCTGCAGCAGGTCTCTTAGAAGCAAAAGTAGTGGCTGCAGTCTGGTGCACGGGGAGCACACATTAAATACATGGACTCTAATCTGCCAAAGAAGAGGCAGGTTGCTGAGAAGTCAGAAAACTTTGCCAAGGGCTGTCTTCTGTTGCCTGCCCTTGTCACACTGCCTCTACCCAGGTCTCCTCTGATCATCAGAATGAGTATGACATTGAGCTTCCCACTAGGACATGGGGTTCTCCTGGGGCTTTGAGTGCTTCTTGCTAGTGAATTTTCTGGCAAGAGATGAAGGCTGTAAGAAGGAGGAAGGGAAATCAGCATGCTATGGCAGCGGATAGGAGAAAAGCTAATCCTGAGCTTGATATGAAAAGTTAAGGGTAGAATCGACTGTAAAATCTAATAAATTTGATCCTACCGAATGGGAAAGAAAGTAAACAGTCTCCACCCCCACACTTTAGCTTCATCTTATCATTACTAAAAGCTGACATTTACAGTACCACATGCCAAAAATTCTCACTAACTTAATCTGGCAGGCAGAGTTTACCTACAATCTTTTTATATTCTTGCCTTCATCATAAATATGTGCTATCACAGCTACATTGAGCAGCAGTATAATGGTGGCATTTATAATTATTCCTGAGTTTTGTGCCATTCTAAACTGTATTTCTTTATTTTTATAAACTTCATGTTTTACAGAATGGTCCCACCTTCTAATACTTTAATAAAGACACAGTATTAACTGCAGTATAGATTTTTAGAAAAATCTGTGGACACTTTATTCTGGCCTGCTACACACCTTCCATTCCCCTCTCATTGCCCCCCAACTTTGTGTTGAATCTAATGGCAACTGTTACAACCGTTTTTCTTGTTACCACTTGTCTGGAAGAAAAATCTCCATGCCCCTGCTATGGAGTACAACGACCTAGCAAGTTATATAATTAACATAATTACACACAATTCTTGGTTAAAAATTAAAAATATTGGTACTTCCTGTTTACCTGATATCATGTTGCAAAAGCACAAACATTCTCTATTATATATGAGGTTTTTTTCCTCATTTAGAAACCTGCATTGAAATTGATAACAGTAATTTTTCTCCATTATTTGGTTTGCCATGAACATTGTGTGACATGGTGGAGTTTGATTCAGATTTTTTATGTCCAGCTTATGTTAGTGGCAGAAGCATAGTAATCCTTTCAATTAAACCTATTAAGTCTATTCTATGTGCTTGAGAGGCTTGACAAATAAAAGAAGAAAAAAAAAGAAAAAAAATCAGTTTTCATTAGAGTGGATGAGGAAAAGAAAGAAAGATTTATAAAGAGAAAAGAAAACATATGCAGGAATAATAAAGTTTATTACACAAAAGTATTGGTTGAAGCTCCTGTACAGGTGTCATGGTTTCACCCGGGATGAGTTGACTTTCTTTTCTTACTAGCAGCTGGTGTAGTGTTATGTTTTGGAGTTGGGATGAAAATAGTGTGCTAAAACACTGGTTGATTTGGTTGTTGCTAGGCAGTCAAGGCCTTTTCTGCTCCTCACAATGCCCCTTCACCAGCAAGTAAGCTAGAAATACACAAGAAGCTGGTAGGAGACACAGTTGTGACAGCTGACTCCAACTGACCAAAGGACTATTCCATGTGATATGATGTCATGCTCAGCATATGAAGCCAGGGGAAAAAGAAGGAAGGGAGGAACATCCAGAGTTATAACATTTTCCTTCTAAAGTAACCATTATGATGGAGCCCTGCTTTCCTGGAGATGGCTGAATGGCTGCTAGCCAATGGAAATCAGTGAATGAATTCCTTGTTTTGTTTTGCTTGTGTGTGTGGCTTTTGCTTTACCTGTTACAGAACCACAGAACCACAGAATGATATGGGGTTGGAAGGGACCTCTGGAGATCATCTAGTCCAACCCCCCCACTAAAGCAGGTCTACTTAAAGCAGGTTAGACAGGAACATGTCCCAGGTGGGTTTTGAATGTCTCCAGAGACAGAGACTCCACCATTCCCCTGGCAAGCCTGTTCCAGTTCTTTGCCACCCTCAAAGTAAAATTCCTCGTCATTTTTAGGTGGAACTTCTTATTTTCCAGTTTGTGCCCATTTTTTTTTTGTCCTGTCACTAGGGGCCACTGAAAAAAGTCTGGCTGTGTCCTCTTGACAACCACCCTTTAAGTATTTATAGGTTTGATCCCCCCTCATCCTCCCTCAGTCTTCTCCAGATTAAAAAGACCCAAGTCCCTCAGCCTTTTCTCATAGGAGAGATGTTCTAGTCCCCAGATCATCTTTGTAGCCCTTTGCTGTACCCTCTCCAGCAGTTCCCTGTCCTTCTTGAACTGGGGACAGTTCGAACTTCTTATTTTCCAGTTTGTGCCCATTTTTTTTTTGTCCTGTCACTAGGGGCCACTGAAAAAAGTCTGGCTGTGTCCTCTTGACAACCACCCTTTAAGTATTTATAGGTTTGATCCCCCCTCATCCTCCCTCAGTCTTCTCCAGATTAAAAAGACCCAAGTCCCTCAGCCTTTTCTCATAGGAGAGATGTTCTAGTCCCCAGATCATCTTTGTAGCCCTTTGCTGTACCCTCTCCAGCAGTTCCCTGTCCTTCTTGAACTGGGGACAGTTCAAGAACTGGACACAGTACTCCAGATGTGGTTGCACCAGGTTCTGGCTGTGTCCTCTTGACAACCACCCTTTAAGTATTTATAGGTTTGATCCCCCCTCATCCTCCCTCAGTCTTCTCCAGATTAAAAAGACCCAAGTCCCTCAGCCTTTTCTCATAGGAGAGATGTTCTAGTCCCCAGATCATCTTTGTAGCCCTTTGCTGTACCCTCTCCAGCAGTTCCCTGTCCTTCTTGAACTGGGGACAGTTCAAGAACTGGACACAGTACTCCAGATGTGGTTGCACCAGGTCAGAGTACAGGGGGAGGATAACCTCCCTCAACCTGCTGGCCACACTCCTCTTGATGCATCCCAGAATACCATTTGCCTTCTCGGCCACCTATTAAACTGTCTTTATCTCAATCCACGAGTTTTTTCTCACTTTTCTGATTTTCTCCCCCATCCCAGCTGAGGGGAGTGAGTGAGAGGCTTCATGGTCCTAGTTGCTGGCTGAGGTTAAAACACAACAGGGAAGTTAAAAGAGAGTATATAATGAAAAATCATGCATTAGAACTTTTAATGCAAAACTTAGTTTTCAGGAAACGGACATTTTGTATACTGTGTCTAAATTTCCCAAATAGAACCTTTTTGGAATTTATAATAGTGCATCACTGACAAAATCCAAGTTCCGTGTTATTTACTGTAGTCATCTTTTGCAGCAAGTTCATGAGCAGTTACAGTCCTAAGCAATACAGAATGTGATTTTCTGCCTTCTTCTAGTAATTTCTGCTCTCTAATACTGTAGCCATTCAAAATATAGGGAGCAGACATGCTCTTATGTGGGCTAGAAGAGACGACCTGTCAGGTAAAAGCCAAACATATTTGAAGGTCTCCACACTTAGAGGTAAGATCTGCCTTATGTTGCTGAATGTCCCAGTTTCAGTATCCTTTAGTGAAGGTGTTTGTAACAAGGCAAAAGCAGTGGTTTTCTTTGCATGTGCTGTGGTGCATAGGCACATGGACTAATTCTGACCCACATAGGGAACAGTAAACAGTGAGCAGAAAAGCTTTCTTTCCAGGCACCAGTCATCAGGGGAATCTACAGGGTGAGCTATTTGGTATCTGCTGTGGAGTGAAAGGTCTGATACTATGGTGCTACAAAAACCAGTCTTTCTATTGAGAATTAAAATAATCCTTTTACTTTGTACTACTTCTGCAGCCTGATAAACAACTACTGAAAGTGCAGTAGCTTAGTCACCTCTGCATAATGACAGATTCTTCAAGGCAGAAAAGATAGTAATAAATATTCCTGGCTTGTCTTCTCAAAACTGGTACAGTGAATGGCCTTACTACTAAAAAGAAACAAGAAATGATGAAACAAGGATGGCTGTGAAATCAGAACCTGAGCAGCCTGCAAAATATAAGTAGTAAATTAGACAGCCAAAATGAAATAATTCACTCAGTTGTCTCTTCCATATTGAAACTGAATGCACCGTGGTCACAGTGATGGATACGTCTGTTATTGATTTCTCAGAGAGTTTAGAGAAATAGAGACAGAGGTAAGCAATCAGTGCATCTGCTCTTTTCAGAATGGATCCTCGGCTCTGTTAAGCCCCCTAATACAAGGTGGCCTTAAAAAAAAATTCAATGGCAAGTGAAGATTCTCCCTGCCTAAGTGCAAGATTTCTGTAGAGCTTGATTTTGTCTTCAGTACAGATCAACATCTCAGTCACTGGTAAATGACTGTGTCTGCAATGATGAATCTTACCTATCAAAACTGAACTAAGCATCCAATAGTAAGCAGAAGGATAAAAGTTAAAGCACTCTTGGCTTGGGCACTCAATGAAGCTGTATCAATATGGTTAAAAGACAGCTTTGTATCTTCATGCTGTGAATGGATACAAAATTGAACCAGCTCAAGATCTGGGCCAGCCCCTTAATATAACTATCTGAAATTATAAATTACTTTGCCACTATCAGTACAATGCAGAGCTTTCAAGCTTTGTGTGGGTCAAAATGCCAATTCATCAGTGAAGCCTTCCTGAATATGTCTCTGTGTCTCAATCATATTGCTGCCATTTTCCCAGTCCATACCCATACTTTTCCACTTACTTTTCAGCCATAACAAGTCACAACACTGAAGTGGAGCTTCATTTTAGACACATTCAACCTGTGTAAGAGTATATGCATTACAATAAGCCCTTTCTTTTTACATAACACAGGCATTAGCAGCCAAACAACTTTTCTCTTTTTTTCTCTCTTTTCTCTCTGTATGATTTTTTAATGACAAAAAGCCAAACCATAAAAGGACTTTTTCTGTGGTGCAGAGTGGGAGAAATCAGCTACAGCTTAGGCTAATACAAACTGATTTTTAGCTCCCTGAATTGCTCCGCAATGAGAATATCTTTGTAGCTTATCCTCAGTGTTACTGCAGGTATTAATGCGGTGAATAATGTCCTCCTTAGTGGCAGCTCATGCTGAAACCATTTTAAAGGGATAGAAATGAAGGGAAAATACTGACTTATACACCTGTCCCTCTAATTAACAATCATAAAATGATCACAGATTATCATCCCTTTAGCTCTGTTTGTTTGTACATGTTTGTGACTATGTAATAAGGTGTCTATTATTTTTTTTCCATAAAATAATGATACCTTTAGTAACCCAGTTATGCTTTCTTTTATCTCTGAATTTTTAATGGCTTACCTCCCATATTTTGGTTTTCATTTTATTGACCTTGAATGACTACCTTAGTTAACCTCTAAGCAGTCCAAGCTGAGATGAAACGTAGGGCAATGTTTTTCTGGTGCTTTTTCATCCTTCAGCTCGTATTTTTTTGTGAGTAGAACAAAGAAGAGACCATGGAAAAGTGACAGCAGGACATCAGAATCAAAAATGGAGAGTAGATGAAACAGTTTGAAGGGTGATAACAGAAAACAAACCACTTGTATGAAAGAAATACATATAACAGACAGAGGAAAGTGAAAGGTATGGGAGGTGAAGTTAGGACAAAAAACACACACAAATTATTCTTCTGCTACACATACCTCCTTATGCAGCTTTTGCTACAATTGTTTCCATCTATGGAAGACTTTCTTAGAATCACTGTGAATATAATAGTTACTAGCATGCTTTGAATATATTACTGCTGTTTTGGAGTATAAATGAAATTTCAGCATTCGAAGTGCGTTAGAAACAGGACAGATCAGACTATTGTTACTCCATTGACCATGCTGAGACCTGTCTTTGAAAATTTGATATGCTATTATTATGATGGCATGAAAATTTAAAGAGAAATTATTTCTATTTGTCTTCTTCAGTGGGTGACCTTATGTCTCACATGAGATGATATGTAGTTATGTCCTAGATAACTATCTTTAAATTAAAAATAAACTTCAGACATCTTCATATATACCAATGGAATAACTGAATTTGTCTCAAGACTGATTTATACAGGCAAAAATACTGTGTTTGGTGAGATAGTTCTCCATATACTTTCTCTTGCACATAAAAGATAGGGAAGGAAATCTTTTGTATATGCAACTGCCTGATTGGTCAGTCATTACAGAAAGCAACCCACAATCATTCAAACATTTTTACATAAATCAAAATCCATTACACAGTCCATTTTCCTTTTATTTTGACCACATTTTTTTTTTTTTTTGCTATTTTATCACTCTATTTTTGTAACCATTTTATTGAATCACAGGAGTCTGGTATAATTTGCTTTAAACACTTTTGGGTCCTGTTAGCTTTGAGAACTAGTCACATTGCACTATTGGCACAAAAACCTTGAAACGTCTGCAGGACAGGTAAGGGGAAGCTTTCCGATCTTTTGGAAGCTTGGATTTGGATTTGAGTTTCTGAAATGTGCAAAGGCTCAGAAAAAAAGCCTGTAGCTTTTTCTAAATCTCTGACTTTCTGTAGAAAGAATAATAAAATTATATGAGAATAACCTCAAAATGCTTCACATCTTTTTGGTAGTTTTGAAGAAAAGCACTAATTCATGGTAAAGTGCCTTGGCAAAAATGGCAAACAAATAAACAAATTCATCCCATTGTTCCTCATTTAGAGAGTTCTTTGCTGTTCCACATAGAATAGAAATTGATGTTGTTCTGGCAATAGGTTTCTTTCTCTTCAAGGAACAAGAAAGGCATTGCCAACCACTATTTCTTACTTGTTTATTTAGAAAATGTAAACAATTAATATTTTTCCTTTCCTTAATTGAACAGATAGTCCAGTATTATTACATTTTGCTATATCTGAAAAATACAAAGATTAGGTTTTGTAAGTATGTAGCGTGAATACAAGAAACAAATGTGAAACTGTGGAACCTACAAAGCCACTTTGGTTAGCATTCAAGGATTGATTAATTTCTCTCCTGCGTAGTTAAGATTTTGCATTTTTAGGAATTCTTGGGCTTGGGAAGCTGCAATGTAAGGAAAGCAATAGTCAAAAAACTACCTTTTAATTAACTATGTAAACACTTGACCAATCCATCTCTCATTTCATAAAGCCAGACACTAAGCAGGGATTTGGTTTTGCTTTACATGCAATCTAGAGTAGGACTAGCTTGGACTCCCATTGCCTGTGCTTCCATAAACCAATGTAAGAGAGATATGAGATTATGTCATGAGACCATACTTCATTCTGTTGTGGGCTACTTAAGACTCTTTTAGAAATGTGAAAGAAAAAACATTATATATCATATAAATTATATTACTAAACAAAACAGAGGCTAACCTGGAAATACCAGGTGAGCAGGATCTGTCCTGAATCATCCTTGCCTTCTCATATTAGATAACTTTACTTACAATAATTTATCCCCTGTTAATTGCATTTGTATCATTGCTCCCTGACTCAAAAAAAAAAAAAAAATCAAATAACTGTGTGTTAAAAACAGCATAGATTTTAAATTGAACCACATTTTTTTAGTAGTCTGCTTAAAAATAGCCTGAGTTGAATTCTGTCAAAGCTTTGGATCACTCAGCATTCTTAACTTTGCTATTTTGCTCATAGTATCTTCTCATTGCTGAAATTAGATGAGCTGAGAAATATGCTTGAGTTGAAAAAATCGGATACTTATCCACAATATTACTGTTTACTACACTGCACCAACATTTTCCTTTAAATACAAGGTGTAATATAAGGCTAAATTCCTTTCTACAGAAACCTGGGAGTTAGCTGGCAGAACTAGCTTTTATGATGAATATCTAAAAATATGATGATGATGATAAAAATATGATTAATATCTAAAAATATCTAAAAATATTGATAATAATAACTTTCATGATGAATATCTAAAAATAAATTCATATATAGAGAAAATAATTATGTTTCTGTCTAAAATCATAATCGGAATAAGAAGATACGATATAAAATGCCTAAAACTTAAACACACGTTTACCTGTGAGATCAGGGCAATTTAAAGTCTCTTATGTAATAATGTCTGGTTTATTGTCTGTGGAACATTTTAATAAAACATGAAATAAAATTAAATAGAATCATCTCACATAATAGCTTCCTATGAAATGGTAGCATACCTGCCTGTTTATGACTGTCTAATCAGTAACTGAACCTTGTATTGCACTTTTATGGTGCCTTCCCGCTGTGTCTATTGCCCACTTAGGAGTCTAAAATCGTGTTATGTTTTTCATTGCTCTCAGCCATCGTAGCTCCCTTTTCTCTGGTAGACTGTTTTGCGCAGTATCACAGCAATATCAGATTAAACCTCTGTAGAACAAACTCCTATTCTTTTTTAACATCTCCTCATCGTCTGATGTAAACTACTTTGTACAGAGTTCTTACTCCTCTTTATAGTGTTTTTCTATGTACTGCACAAATCCTTTGGCTACCAGGTCTGTTTGAAAGAGGGCATTACACTTGCCACAGAGCAAGGTGAATTCTTTGCTTCAGTGGTAATACTCTGGTATCAGTCTTTCCGAGGCAAGTCTACAGCCTTGGGGCTGACTTTGCTTAAGATTCCTGGCTGCATAGAAGAAAGAGAAAATAACTTCCAACAAAGTTATCAGTGTACAAAACTAGTCCCTAAGTTTCCATAACAACAGACTTGTTTTTGTTCACTGTACAAATGCTCCCAAATTTAACACAAGCAAGTATTAATGACATTTAATTTCTAAACACTTCCATTTTTCATTAAATTTAGCAGCTTGAAAAAATGTGCTGGGATTCTTGATTTAGTGAAATCTTACAATATTGTGATTTAAAGGTACATTTTTAATTTGTGAAAACAATAATATAGCCTAATTTCTGTTCAGTATTGTGTCTGTAGTGTTCACATATTATTTTATGTTTCTATGGGTCAGTTCCACAGCTATAAAACATTCCTTTCCTTGATGATTATAAATTTTTCAAGAACTAAACTGCCTTACTAGGCCTTTGTAACCAAAGTAAAAGGGAAACTAATAATGACTGAAGCTCCAGCAACACCCTGAATCACTATAGCTACAGCCTCATATTTTCTTTTTCCGTGCCTTTGGGGTTTTTGCTCCTAATTTGGACTTTTCCCTAGTTGCGTCCTTGCACAACTTTATTCTATTTGTCAGAAGACAAGTAATTGAATAACAAAAGCAAATACAATTCGTCCTTGTTTTCAGAGAAACTGTAGGAATTGCATGTATAGACTATACTTCATTCTCTAAAAGATAAGCAAAAATCATCCCTCTGACATTGTGTAATATAACTTCTGTGAGAGTAGAATTTAAGCTATTCTAAAACTTGAGGTCTTAATTCATGTTTCAGTCTATTACTATAAGCCTAGAACAAGGAACAAAGTTTTGATCAGCCTGTTTTTCCATCAGAAGAGTAATCCTGATCAATACCGGCAGAGACAATGTCATTGGAAAATTAAAAATAAAAAGTGAAAATGGGCTTTTTGAGGATTATTTCCATTCTTTGATAAATAGTGCCAATTATTTTCAAAGTGTACCTCTTGCGAATATGAAGTGTGTGTGTTTAATATCAACAAAACAAGAAAAAACCCTGTTAATTGACATTACAAGAAAGAATATTACATCCTGCACAAATTTCAACAAAGAGGTCAGGTAGAATTAGTCTTTCTTAGAAAATTGATTATGTAAGTTTTTTTGTTTATTGATAGTAGAATGTAAGAATGTGAAAAACCATCTGTATGTGAGAACAGACCACCTACAGGCATAAATTTTAAATTAAGCAACAATAAAGTTTATCCACATAAACTTGGAATCTGCACCTACTCCCACTGCAGTGAATGGTAAAACTTCCATTGATTGCCATATTAACAGGGTTTGGTCCTTATGCCTCATCTTAGTTGTACATGTAGAAGTCAGTCACTTCCTAGGGCACTAGTATAAATAGTAGGAAGAGTTCTGTTGAGGAAGATGTTATTGAACTGGTAACTCTAACATAGAACAGATTCTGCTGAGTGAAAAACAACTTCTCATCTGAAACTGAAACTCAAACATCCACAACAACGGTAAAAGAGAAAGGAAGAAGAGAGTCTTCTGTCTGTTAAGCATGAACTATATAGGCCAAGTTGAAGAGCTCAAATAGTTAAGGAAAGAATGGCAGATCACTGCTCTTGTTGAAGATAATAATGGTTTTGATTCATTCGTCTGAAATTTGGACATAGATGGTTCTTCTGCAGGTTCTTGGCTCATCTTTCAGTATGCAAGTATAGAGAATTAAGGTGTCAAAAACTTTTTCCATTTTTTATTTTTTCCATTTAGGTTCATATAAAAACATACTTATGCTTTCATTCACACAGACTTTTAGCAAAATAAACCAGTTGTCTAGGTATAAGAACCAAATATCCAGGGGAAGCTGTGCCAACAGAAGTTCATAGAATTGTAGAATCATATGGGGTTGGAAGGGACGTCTGGAGATCATCTAGTCCAACCTCCCTGCCAGAGTGGGTCTACCTAGAGCAGACTGGACAAGAACACATCCAGGTAGGTTTTGAATATCTCCAGAGAAGGAGACTCCACCACCTCCCTGGACAGTTTATTCCAGTGCTCTACCATTCTCACAGTAAAGTTCCTCCTCACGTTTAGATGGAACTTCTTATATTCAAGTTTGTGCCCATTTCCTCTTGTCCTGTCACTGGGCACCACTGAAAAAAGACTAGCCCCGTCCTCCTGGAACCCTCCCTTTAAGTTTGTAAGCATTGATTAGATCCCCCCCCCCGCAAGTCTTCTCAAGACTAAAAAGACCCAGGTCCATCAGCCTCTCCTTGTAGGAGAGATGCTCCAGGCCCTTAATCATCTTTGTGACCCTTTTCTGTACCCTCTCCAGCAGTTCCCTGTCCTTCTGGAACTGGGGAGCCCAGAACTGGACACACTACTCCAGATGGGGCCTCACCAGGGCAGAGTAGAGGGGCAGGATTACCTCCTTCAACCTGCTGGCCACGCTCTTCTTGATGCTCCCCAGGATGCCATTTACTTTCTTGGCCACAAGGGCACATTGCTGGCTCATGGTCATCCTGCTGTTCACCAGGACTCCCAGGTCTTTCTCCTCAGAGCTGCTCTCCAGCAGGTCGGCCCACAGCCTGTACTGGTGCTTGCTTCTCCCCAGGTGCAGCACCCTACACTTGCCCTTGCTAAATTTCACTAGGTTTCTCTCTGCCCAACTCTCCAGCCTGTCCAGGTCTCGCTGTATGGTGGCACAGCCTTCTGGTGTGTCAGCCACCCCTCCTAGTTTTGTGTCATCAGCAAACTTGCTGAAGGCACATTCCATCCCTTCGTTCAGGTTATTGATGAATATATTGAAGAGGACTGGACTGGGGAAGAGTACTGACCGCTGGGGAACACCACTTGTTAAAGACTTCCAGCTGGATTCTGTGCTCCTAATCACAACCCTCTGAGCTCTTTCTTTCAGCCAGTTTTCAATCCACTTAACTGTCCATTCACCTAACCCATTCTTCCTAAGCTTAGCTATGAGGATGCTGTGGGAGACAGTGTCAAAAGCCTGGCTGAAGTCAAGGTAGACAACATCTTCTCACCTATTCAACCAGTCATGCCATAATAGAAAGCTATCAGGTTAGTCTGACATGACTTCCCCTTGGTAAATCCATATTGACTACATCTGATAGCAATCTTGAACTCTACCTTTCCATGGTCACTGCAACCAAGGTTGCCTTCAACCTTGATGTCCTCCACCATTCCCACTTTCTTTGTCAGTACTAGGTCCAGTAGTGCTTCTCTCCTCGTTGGCTCTTCCACCAGCTGGGTTAAGAAGTTACCATCAATACACTGGAGGAACCTCTTAGACTGTATATTCCTGGCTGTGTAGCCTTTCCAGCAGGTATCTGGGTAATTGAAATCCCTGACAAGAACGAAGGCCTGTGATTGCGAGGCTACTTGGAGCTGATTGTAAAAGGCCTCATCGAATTCTCCATTCTGTAATAAATGTCCACAACAGTGTCCCTCATACTGGCCTGCCCCTTAATCCTCACCCACAGGCTCTCAACTCTCTCATCTGATACCAGGGAGGGTTTTAGGGACATCTCCTCACTCTCTATCCATTCCTTAACATAAAGGGCAACATCTTCACCCCTCCTTCCTTGCCTGTCTCTTCTTGTAGCCCTTAATAGCCACACTCCAGTCGTGGGATTCATCCCACCAGGTTTCAGAGATGGCCACTATATCATATCTTTCCAGCAATGCGGTAGCTTCCAACTCCTCCTGTTTGTTGCCCATGCTGCATGCATTGGTGTAGAGGCACTTTAGCTGCCGCCTTAAGGTAATACCCCCTGGATGTCTCTCAGGTGTTTCTCTGTGTACTGCCTCTACCCTGGGAGCTGCTGGCTCATTGACTGTAGTGAAGGGTCACCATCTTGGCTCAGGGAGCCAGGCTGAAGGCCCTTACTAGTAACCTGTCCCTCTAACCCTGGTGTGGTACCCCAAAGCTTATCACAGATAAGCCTGGTATCAATCTCCTCCCCCCTCCCATCTAGTTCCAAGCCCTGTCAATCAAACTCACAATCTCTTGGGCAAGAACCCCCTTCCCCCTTTGAGAGAGGCACCTCCCATTAGGTATTAACAGGCCTGGTATTCTACAGGCAAATCCAATCTCAAAGAACTCAAACTTATGGTGGTAGCACCAGCTACAGAGCCACATGTTGATTGGATATTTCTGTTCCTCTCAGCATCCTTGCCTGCTACCATTAATAAGGTCACCCCTCAGCCTTCTCTTCTCCAGACTAAAGAGTCCCAGCTTTCTCAGTCTTTCTTCATAAGGGAGATGCTCCAATCCCTCAATCATCTTTGTTGCCCTTCGCTGGACTCTTTCCAGTAGGTCCCTGTCCCTCTTGAATTGGGGAGCCTAGAACTGGATGCAATATTCCAGTTGTGGCCTTACCAGTGCAGAGTAGAAGGGGAGAATGACTTCCCTTGACCTGCTGGCCACGCTCTTCCCTATGCAGCCCAGGATTCCATTGGCTTTCCTGGCCACAAGAGCACACTGCTTGCTCATTGTCATTTTGCTGTCCACCAGGACCCCTAGATCTTTCTCTTCAGAAGTTGTCTCCAGCAGGTCCACCCCTAACCTGTATTGGCACCTGACATTCTTCTGCCTCAGGTGCAGGAACCTACACTTTTCCCTGTTGAACCTCATGAGGTTCTTCCTTGCCCAGCTCTCCAGCCTGTCCAAGTCTCGCTGGATGGCAGCACAGCCCTCTGGGATGTCAGCCACCCCTCCCAGTTTGGTATCATCAGCAAACTTGCTGAGGATACACTCTGTCCCCTCTTCCAGGTCACTGATGAATATATTGAACAGCACTGGATCAAGTATGGACCCCTGGGGGACACCACTGGTTACAGGCTTCCAACTTGAACCTGCTCCATTAATCATTACCCTTTGAGTCCTGTCGCACAGCCAGTTCTCAATCCACTTCACTGTCCCTTCATCCAGCTCATACTGCCTTAGTTTCCCAATGAGGATGTTATGGGAGACAGTGTCAAAAGCCTTGCTGAAGTCAAGGTAGATGACATCTGCTGCCCTCCCCTCATCCAACCAACCGGTTATGGCATCATAGAAGGCTATCAGATTGGTCAAACAGGATTTACCCTTGGTAAACCCATGTTGCCCACTTCCAATAACCCCCCCACTCTTCAACTTGTTTGGAGATGACATCTAGAATGAGTCTCTCCATTACCTTCCCAGGGACAGAAGTGAGACTAACTGGTCTGTAGTTCCCAGGGTCCTCCTTCTTGCCCTTTTTGAAGACTGGAGTGATGTTGGCCTTCCTCCAGTCCTCAGGCACCTCTCCTATTCTCCATGACTTTTCAAAGATGATAAAGAGTGGCCCAGCGATAACATCTGCCAGCTGTCTCAGCACTCGTGGGTGCATTCCCATCAGGGCCCATGGATTTATGAATGTCCAGTTTGGCCAAGTGGTCCCGAACCTGGTCCTCCTCTACTAGAGGAAAAATTTCCTCTCTCCATACCGTCCCCCTTGCCTCCAAGGCCACAGATTCATGAGGGGCAGTCCTAACAGTGAAGACTGAAGAAAAGAAGGCATTCAGCAACTCTGTTTTCTCCATGTCTTCCACTACTAGGGTGCCCACATCATTCATCAGTGGGCCCACATTATCCCTAATCTTTCTCTTACTGTTAACATACTGAAAAAACCCCTTTTTGTTATTGTTAACATTGGTGGCCAAGATAAGCTCAGCTTGAGCCTTGGCCCTTCTAATTTTTCCCCTGCATAACCTCACTGCTTCATGGTATTTCTCCTTCCCTGCCAGGCCCCTTTTCCAAAGATAATAAACCTTCTTTTAGTTCCTGAATTCCAGCCGAAGCTCTCTATTTAGCCAGGCTGGTCTTCTTCCCTTCCTGCTTGATTTTTTGGGACTTGGGTATGGCTTTATCCTGCGCCTTTAAGAGTGCCTCCTTGAAGTACGACCAGCCTTCCTGGGCACCCTTGCCCTCAAGGACTGTCTCCCAAGGGACACCCTCAACCATGCTCCTGAAGAGGCCAAAGTCTGCCCTTCGGAAGTCCAGGGTGGCAGTCCTGCTGGCCCCCTGCCTTGCTTCAGCGAGAATCGAAAATTTGATCATTTCATGATCACTTTGTCCAAGATGGCCTCCAACGTTTACATCCCCCACAAGACCTTCTGAGTTAACTATCAGCAGGTCCAGTAGGGCACTTTCCCTGGTCGGTTCCCTCACCAGCTGTGTTAGGAAGTTGTCTTCCACGCATTCCAAGAACCTCCAGGACTGTTGCCTCTCTGCTGTGTTATATTGCCAGCAGATATCAGGGAAGTTGAAGTCCCCCATGAGTACAAGGGAGAGTGATCGTGAGGCCTCTGTCAGCTGCCTATAGAATACTTCATCAGCCTTTATATCCTGGTTTGGGGGTCTATAACAAACTCCCACCACAATGTCTTCCTTACTGGTCTTCCCCTTGATTCTTATCCACAGGCGCTTGACACTGTCATCATGCATATTGCTGAGTTCTAGGCGTATGATACTGTTCTTAACATAAAGGACCACCCCACCACCTCTCTTTCCTTGCCTGTCCCTTCTGAAAAGTTGGTAGCCATTGATCACAGCACTCCAGTTATGCGAGTCCTCCCACCACGTTTCTGTGATGGCAACTGGATCATAGTTTTCTTCCTGCATGATGGCCTCCAGCTCCTCCTGTTTGTTGCCCATGCTGCGTGCATTCGTGTAGATGCACTTCAGTTGGGCTAACCGTCCCACTATTTTTCTGGAAGGGCTGGCACCTTTACCTAGTAGCACTGGCACACTGCTCCCGGGCACCGCTTTAGTAACCCTGGTTCCAACCCCATCCCCCTTCAAATCTAGTTTAAAGCTCTCTTAATGAGCCTTGCTAACTCCTGTCCCAATATGCTTTTTCCCCTTTGGGTTAGGCTTCCCCCACCTGCTGCAAGCATGCCTGGTGACCTGTAGATCAGCCTGTGCTCAAAGAATCCAAAGTCCTGCTTTTTACTCCAGTCTTTTAACCATGAGTTGATTTGTTGTTTCTTCCTACTTATCCCTTCATCCATCCCTATGTCTGGTGGGATAGAAGAGAACACCACCTGTGCTCCTGACCCCTTGACCAGTCGTCCCAGAGTTCTGAAATCCCTTTTCATTGCCTTGAGGCTTCTGGTAGTCACCCCATCATTGTCTACTTGAAATATCAGAAGAGGATAATAATCTGATGGCTGAACCAGGGAGTGGATTTTTCTTTGTATATCCTTGGTCCTGGCCCCAGGGAGGCAGGTAACTTCCCTGTGGGACGGGTCTGGCCTACCGATTGGGCCCTCTGTTCCACTGAGAAGGGAGTCACCTATTACAATCACCCTCCTTTTTTTCTTTGTTGATGAGGTCCTGAGGCACCTGGGCGGGTGACCCATCCAGGGTGCCTCACTAGGGAGATCGTCCTCTCCAGTCTCATTTGCCTCATCCCCAAAATCCAGAACTCCAAACCTATTTTGCAAATGTAACTGGGAATGTGAGGGAGGCTGTTGAGGGTTCCACTTGCCTCTCTGAGGAAGACCCAGCCTCCATTCCCCCCTTTCAATTAAGTCCCCTTTCTCTGCCTAGTGATAGGGCAGGAGGGGATCACCTACTTTTATTACAGCCTCTTCTTGCTGCCTTTACCCCAGGGTAGGGCTCCACCAGTCTATTTCACTTTCATATTCTCTAATGCTTCTTAACCTTTCCACCTCTTCTCTCAGTTCTACCACCTGCCTGAGCAGGTTGTTTATCTGCTCACATCGCACACAACAGGCGTCCCCGGGTCCCTGTGGTTCCACAGCCAGGCTCAGGCATTCGGTGCAGCCAGGGCCCTGAACGGCTGCGTCTTTCCGGGGGAGCTGGGTCTGAGTTCCCACATTTTTCTCCACAGGGGCTTTGGGGTGTTTGGTTGCCATTTCCTCCCTTGAGCCTGAACAGACCATTCACCCTCAGACTCTCCCTCCTTGTCCTGCGCACAAGTCCCCGCTCCATACATATCTATATGTACGCTTATATGTATGCAGTTGGATCGTCATGATGTCTCTTGATTGTGCTGAAAATGATGAACAGATGGAATAACCATCGGCAAATTAAACTTCCTGTCATAACCAGCTTATATAAGAAATGATCAAATACTCATAAAAACCTCATAAAGGTGTCAAAATTACGTGAAAGAAATGCTGAGTCTACTTAATTCTTGTAAATGAAATGAAGACATTTGTTACTATTGTTCAGACTATATTTCTGGAGAGAGTTACATGTTCTGCATATTTTAGATTGAAGTCTATTTGCCTCTAAGTTTGTATTCCACTGTGCTTTAGTCAAATTTTCAATAGTTTTAAAAGGTCTGCTGAAGTCACAGCAATGAAAGTGTACTGACCAGTAGTATCAAATATTGGTTTCCTGAATCAAAAATACAAAACACATATTGTCTTATGAATATTTAAAACTTTCGGTGAAATCAGTATAAGTTCATATATTGTTTGATAAAAAGGAATCCAGTTTCAAAACAAATACAAGAGAGTTTAACAATCAAGTGTGTGTTACAGCTAGTATTAGCAGAACCTATTAATCACTTCAGCACTTCAAAATTCTGACCATCTTGGTATGTAGGGCTGGGTATATTTTTCCAATATAAAGTTGTGTTTAGTTCATTTATTCTGCATAAGTGCCATGTTTTTCTGTTTCTCCAATCCTGAAACATTTGAATGAAGTCTGTCTTCAGCTGTATTCTATTATTATTTCCTCTGATGTTCTTCAGGAAGATTAGCAGCCCTATTATAAAATATATTGATTTTTTAATTCAAAAATTATATTTTTAAAAATACACCAACAACATATGCTTCGTGCTACTTAGTGGCCTAACCAGCTATGTAAAATGATACATATTGTTGGAGAAACTTTCTTTTAAACCAAGGATAACTGTGCACTAAATCTGCCTACCTTCTGTTTTGCAGTGAACCCTTGCATGTCAGAATTTGTATTACCCAAGATAGTAAAACTGTTTTTTACAAGGTGGAAATTGTGCTTTTTTTTGGTATGATGTGTAAATTCAAATTTCATGGGAATCAGATAATAAACCTCAACCCTCTTTATCTTTATCTTTTAAGATAATCATGTACAAAACATATTGGAAGTTTTCATAGCTGTGTTTGATGATTGCTTCAAAAATAAAAGTAGAAGTGTGTGTGGAAAAATGTTATAATGTGTGAATCAGTCTTTCATTTTTTTTCCCTAGTCATTATTTTTTCTGCTATCTGCAGTGAGTCTGGGGGTGATAATGGCACATAACAGATGCATTTGGGTTTTTTTTGTTTTGTTTTCTAATAGCTCCTGTTTCCAGAAAAGCTTTCTTAGAAGATCATTTGATTGATAATTTCAGGGGGATTGTGCACTTTATATTGTATATAACACCTGTAAACACTGTGGACGTAGCTGGCAGAGGTTAACTAAGACCTGTTGTTAATTAAGTCTTTCAGGATGAAAAGCATTGCTTTCTGTGTCCTGTAATAGTACCAAGTTAACAGCAAAGTTTAGAAATTCTTTATTTGGGACTTCCAGCAGAAATTAGTTCAGTAATTTCCAAAACAGAAAGAGAGGAAAGCTTTCATTTCATTGTATTCAGAACAATTATGACTAGTTAACTGTAAAACTTTTGCAGCTCCTGATTTCCAAACTGGGATTTCAAATCAGAAAAGTGTGTGATCTGTGCACTGATAATTTGGGGAAGTTGCTAACAACTGTATCACGTCTGCCAAAAGAAGACAATCTTCTATTGTAATTTAGGACTCCAGAAAATGTAATTAAAAAAAAAAAAAAAGGAAAAAAAAAGGGGGTACTTTGCCCCCCAAAGTCTAGAATCTTTTGCAACTCCTTACAAATGTGAATCCCAATAAAAAAAAAAAAAAAAAATCAACATTATAATGTCAAAAGAAAAATGCATTGACTAGTTCTTTATTGGTCTTTATAGTTTCCTGAGAAGGGGATATGGCGAGGGAGGTGCTGATCTCTTCTCCCTGGGATCTGGTGAGAGGACGTGTGGGAATGGTTCAAAGTTGCATCAGAGGAGATTTAGAATGAACGTTTGGAAGCATTTACGTACTGAGAAGGTGATCAAACTCTGGAACAGGCTTCCTAGAGAGATGGTCAATGCTCCAAGTCTGTCAGTGTTTAAGAGGGATTTGGACAAAGCCCTTAATAACGTGCTTAAACTTTTGATCAGCTCTGAAGTGGTCAGGCAGTTGGACCAGACAATCGTTGCAGGTCCCTTCAAACTGGAATATTCTATTCTATTCTATTCTATTCTATTCTATTCTATTCTATTCTATT
>NW_015090986.1:5379580-5387015 GCF_001431845.1 Calidris pugnax | reverse complement strand
AAAAAAATAATTAAAAAAAAAAAAAAAAGGAAAAAAAAAGGGGGTACTTTGCCCCCCAAAGTCTAGAATCTTTTGCAACTCCTTACAAATGTGAATCCCATTAAAAAAAAAAAAAAAAAATCAACATTATAATGTCAAAAGAAAAATGCATTGACTAGTTCTTTATTGGTCTTTATAGTTTCCTGAGAAGGGGATATGGCGAGGGAGGTGCTGATCTCTTCTCCCTGGGATCTGGTGAGAGGACGTGTGGGAATGGTTCAAAGTTGCATCAGAGGAGATTTAGAATGAACGTTTGGAAGCATTTACGTACTGAGAAGGTGATCAAACTCTGGAACAGGCTTCCTAGAGAGATGGTCAATGCTCCAAGTCTGTCAGTGTTTAAGAGGGATTTGGACAAAGCCCTTAATAACGTGCTTAAACTTTTGATCAGCTCTGAAGTGGTCAGGCAGTTGGACCAGACAATCGTTGCAGGTCCCTTCAAACTGGAATATTCTATTCTATTCTATTCTATTCTATTCTATTCTATTCTATTCTATTCTATTCTATTCCTTCCGTTCCGTTCCATTCCATTCCATTCTATACTTTGCAGAAAAAAATGCAAAGTCATGGTAAATTAGATGTATAGATCTGAATAATGTGGGTTATAATCTTCTAAAGTTGAGAAACAAAGAGCAAAGAACTATGAAAATAATAATAATATTTAGTGAACAGAATGAGCCATCTAACACTGACTTTAGGTTGGGCTGTCACTTCAACATGGCATTGATTCTGGAAGAAGTTTCAACAAGAGTATGGAAATAAAAATCAGTGAGCCAGACTAAAGCAAGAGTCATGAATGATTTTAAAAGGAAGTAGGAGATTTTTAAAATTAGTCATGAACTAGATACAGAGTGAGCAAAAGTGGTTGAATGCTAAAAACAATAACAAAAGATTTTCTACTGTGATTAAACACAAGAATTTTGTTGTAGCCATCCAGGATTGATTCTGGAATCTGTCACAGTGGTGTGGCACAAAAATCTTACATGTAACATCTTGCTTGCATCTTTTGCAACCATTCAAAGTGTAAAATCTACAAGAAAAAACCTCAAACTCTTTTCTAGAGCATGTCTGTTCCTGAATCGCCTTACAAACTGAACTGGTTACTGCCTAGAGGTGCCTGAAAGACATTATTAGACCCTTCAAGAACTGAACAAAGAACTGAAGAACCCTTTAAGTTATTATGGCATATGTAGACGGAACAGAGTGGAGAAAGGGAGGCATGAGGGTGGTTTGGGGGTGAAAAAGCATGGGAAAATAGAGAGGAAAAGTAATAAAAGCATTTAGAGGTGTGTGAATATGGGCTGGTCAGTGTGCTTATGGGGCCACGCTGTGTACCTGATCACCAGGGTCTGTCCTGGCTTCTCTCTTATCTCTTTTTCTGACTAGTCCCTGAGTGAGGAACTTTGTCCTCTGTGTGTGTGTATGTGGAGGCTCAGTGCCAGACATGGGTGTGGGGCTACAGGGCACAAGGGTGTGCACCAGGGTGCCAGCAATGGGGCAAACTGGGGTGTCTGCAGGTGGTCTGGGTGAATATGTCAGTGTGTGCAGTCACTAGCGAACATCAAGCTGGACTAGTGGCAAGTAGGATAAGGCTTTTGGGAGCCACATATTGGACTGCACCTAATTCTGGGCTGGATGCTATCATGGTCAGACTGTCTGAGAATCAGCTAATGGAGAGGCCATAGGTCCAAGCCAGCTACTGCAGAGACCCATATGCATGTGTCCTGGCAATATGGCAAAAAAACCTTGAAAGGATCACCAAGGAGCTCTTTTTGAGGGCTTTTGAAGCCAGTAAAAGCGACCAGTCTATACCGGAACCCAGCAGCTTGTGGGTGGGCTGTGCGGTGCAGGTCGTGTGGGTGGAACCACCCCTCCCTGGTTAAAAGAGGCCTCTCAGGAGCCCAGCAACAGGTCGCTGGGCACCAAGAAAGCATGCAAGGAGGAGGGAGCAGCAAAGGGCATGCAGGGAGGAACCTGAAGCTCTGTCAGCTTAACAGGTGAGTCCTCCTGGTGATCATCACCCCCGTCAATAGGAGTTTAGCCATGGTCTCCACCTGGAGGAAGGTCATGCGCTCGACCGTAAACAGAATGGATGTGGGAACCCAGACAGAGCTCCCACAGAAACATGCGGCTGTCCAGGTCACAGGCTCCAGGGAGTGCCAGGACCTTTTACTGGTAAGAGATGATAGCTGTGAAACCTGTTGTATAAGATGTGAACAGATCAATGATCTGCTCAGCCTGGTGGCAGGGCTGGAAGAAGAAGTTGAAAAGTTGAGGAATAATAGGGAGAAAAGCAGCAAGGGTCTAGGAGCTCCTGTAGGCACCCCTGGTCATGCTGAAGGCAAAAGCATAAATCAAAAGAGTGAGTGGAAGCAGGTTCGTGGTCAGGGCACCAGATGACCTCCCACCTTACCCACCTCATCCTGTGAAGTACCTCTGAGGAACCGATACGAGGTTCTGGTTGAGAATGGACAAGTTAAGTGAGGAAGTAAGTAAGGAGCACCCTATAACATAGATGCCTCCTAAGTCAAAAAAGCATATACCCTGAATCACCACCACAACTTCTAAGAAAAAACAAAAGGTTATAGTTGTTGGGGACTCCTTCCTGAGGGGGACAGAGGGCCCAATATGCTGGGTGGACCCTCCTCAGAGTGAAGGCTGCTGCCTTCCTGGATCCCGGGTGAAGGACGTCACCAGGAAACTTCCTGGTTTACTACGGTCCTCAGATTATTATCCATTACTGATATTCCATATAGGTGGAGAGGAGACAGTGACTTGAAGATCAAGAGCTATAAAGAGAGACTTCAGGGAGATAGGAGGCTTAGTAAAGGAATCTGGGGTGCAGGTGATTTTTTTGTCACTCTCCCCAGTAGCAGACAATGATGCTGGGAGGAGCAGATCAAATCAGTCAGTACATGGTTCTGTGGCTGGTGTCACCACCATAGCTTTGGGTATTTTGGCAGTGGGTTGGCCTATACAGCACTGGGCTTGTTGACAGGAGATGGAAGGCGTCTCTCTCAAAGGGGGAAGACTGTTCTGGCCCAAGAGATTGCAGGGTTGATTGACAGGTCTTTAAAGTAGATGAGAAGGCTTGGGGTGGGGTGGGGGGGAGGAGAAGGGGGTATGAATGTGATAACATCAGGCCTGTCTTTGAGGCTTCTCAAAGGAAAGGCGCCCAGCTGAAGTGCCTTTACACAAATGCATGCAGTGTGGGGAACAATCAAGAGGAGTTAGAGACGTGCACATGCCTCCAAGGCTATGATCTTATTGGCATTACCGAAATGTGCTGGGATGGCTCTTATGACTGTAGTGTTGAAATGGAGGGTTACAGACTCTTCAGGAAGGACAGGCTGGGCAGACAGTGTGGGGTGTGTAGCCCTCTATGTCAACGACCAGCTGGAGTGTGTGGAGCTCCACCTGGGGATGGATGAAGACCTGACAGAGAGCTTATAGGTCAGGATTAAAGGGAGCACAGGGGCAGGTGATGTTACAGTAGGGGTCTGCTACAGAGCACCAGATCAGAGTGACAGGGAAGATGAGGCCCTCTATAGACAGATAGGAGCAGCATTGCGCTCGCACAGCTTGGTCCTCCTCATAGGGGACTTTAGCCACCCCGATATCTGTTGGAAGGACAACACATCAGGGCACAAGAAATCCAGGAAGTTCTTGGAATGTGTTGATGATAACTTTCTTCTTCAAATGATCAAGGAGCCAACAAGGAAAGGAGCCATGCTGGACCTTGTCATTACCAACAAGGAGGGGCTGGTGGGGAATGTCAAGTTCAAAGGTAGCCTCAGCTGCAGCAATCATGAAATGGTAGAATTCAAGATTCATAGGGTAGTGAGGAGGGTGTGCAGCAAGCTCACTACCCTTCAGAAGAGCAGACTTCGGACTCCTGAGAGATGTGATTGGCAGGGTAGGGTGGGAAAAAAGAACTGGAGGGGAGAGGGGCTCAAGAAACCTGGTTGGTATTCAAGGGTTACCTCCTCCAAGCTCAGGAAACGTGCATCCCAGAAAAGAAGATGTCGGGCAAAATAGCCAGAAGGCCCGCGTGGATGAACAAGGATCTACTGGACAAGCTCAGGACCAAAAAGGGGCCTATAGAGGGTGGAAGCAAGGATGAGTAGACTAGGCAGAATATAAAGAAACTGTCTGAGTGGCCAGGAACCAGATCAGGCAAGCAAAAGCCCAGGCAGAACTAAATCTAGCCAGGGACATCAAAGACAATAAGAAAAACTTCTATAGGTATGTCAGGGATAAAGGCAAGACTAGCGAAGTTGTGGGCCCTCTCCCGAAGGAAACAGGAGACCTGGCCACCCAGGATATGGATAAGGCTGAGCTACTGAACAACTGTTTTGCCTCAGTCTTCACTGACAAGGGCTCTAACCACACTGCCCAAGTCACGGAAGGCAAACACAGGGGCTCTGAGAATGAAGAACTGCCCACAGTAGGAGAATCACAGAATCGCAGAATCACATGGGCTTGGAAGGGACTTCTGGAGATCATCTAGTCCAACCCCACTGCCAGAGCAGGTCTACCTAGAGCGACTTGCACAGGAACTTGTCCAGGCAGGTTTTGAATGTTTCCAGAGAAGGAGACTCCACCACATCCCTGGGCAGCCTATTCCAGTGCTCTGCCACCCTCAAAGAAGTTCCTCCTCATGTTTAGGTGGAACTTCTTGTATCCAAGTTTGTGCCCATTTCCTCTTGTCCTATCCCTGGGCATCACTGAAAAAAGACTGGTGCCATCCTCTTGACACCCACCCTTTAAGTATTTATAAGCATTGGTCAGATCTCCCCTCAGCTTTTTCTTCTCCAAACTAAACATGCCCAGTTCCCTCAGCCTCTCCTCACTTGACTTGTTCTCTAGATCCCTCACCAGCTTGGTGGCTCTCCTCTGGACATGCTCCAGCACTTCAATGTCCTTCTTGTAGTGAGGGGCCCAGAACTGAACACAGTACTCAAGGTGAGGCCTCAATGCCGAGTACAGAGGCATGATCACTTCCCTCCTTCTGCTGGCCACTCTATTCCTGATACAAGCCAGGATGCCATTGGCCTTCTTGACCTGGGCACACTGCTGGCTCATGTTCAGCCAGCTTTCCACCAATAGTCCCAGGTCCTTTTCTGCTGGGCAGCTTTCCAGCCACTCTTCCCCAAGCCTGTAACGTTGCCTGGCGTTGTTGTGACCAAAATGCAGGACCCGGCACTTGGCCTTATTAAACATCATGCCATTGGCCTTGGCCCAATGATCCAACCTGTCCAGGTCCCTCTGTAGAGCCTTCCTACCCTCAAGCAGATCAACACTCCCACCTATTTTGGTGTCATCTCTAAACTTACTGAGGTTGCACTCAATCCCCTTATCCAGATAATCAATAAAGATATTAAAAAATACTGAGCCCTGAGGGACACCACTGGTGCCAGCCACCAACCGGATTTCACCCCATTACTCCCAACTCTCTCGGCACGGCCATCCCGCCAGTTTTTTACCTAGTGAAGAGTACACTTGTCTATACCATGATTTGCCAGCTTCTCCAGAAGAATTCTGTGGGGAGTGGTGTCAAAAACTTACTGAGGTTGCACTCAATCCCCTTATCCAGATAATCAATAAAGATATTAAAAAATACTGAGCCCTGAGGGACACCACTGGTGCCAGCCACCAACCGGATTTCACCCCATTACTCCCAACTCTCTCGGCACGGCCATCCCGCCAGTTTTTTACCTAGTGAAGAGTACACTTGTCTATACCATGATTTGCCAGCTTCTCCAGAAGAATTCTGTGGGGAGTGGTGTCAAAAGCCTTACCACAGTCCAGGTAGACAACATCCACAGCCTTTCCCACATTGAGAAGACGGTCACATGGTCATAGAAAGAGATCACAATGGTTAAGCAGGACCTCCCTTTCATAAACCCACGCTGGCTGGCCCTGATCCCTTGGCTGCTTTGCACTTGCCATGAGAGGTCACTTAAGATGATTCTCTCCATCATCTTTCCTGGTACCGAGGTCAAGCTGACAGGCCTGTAGTTCCCCAGGTCTTCCTTCCTGCCCTTCTTGTAGATGTGTGTCATGTTGGCCACCCTCCAGTCATCTGGTAGCTGCCCTGTTGACCAGGATTGTTGATAAATGATGGAGAGAGACTTGGTGAGCTCTCCCGCCAGCTCCCTGAATACCCTTGGGTGAATTCCATCCGGCCCCATATACTTATGCGTGTCCAGGTGCATAAGCAGATCATTAACTACTTCCTCCTGGGTTATGGGGCGGTTGTTCTGCTCACCATCCTTATCTTCCAGCTCAGAAGGCTGAACACCCTGGGAGCCCTGGGCTGACTATTGAAGATGGAGGCAAAGAAGGCAGTAAGTACCCCAGTCTTCTCCTTGTTCTTGGTTGCAATGTTCTCTCCCGCATCCAGTAAGGAGTGGAGATTCTCCCTGGCTTTCTTTTTATTGTTGAAGTATTTATAAAAACTTTTTTTGTTGTTCCTTATGTTAATGGCTGGGTTGAGTTCCAGCTGGGCTTTTGTCTTCCTAACATTTTCTCTGTATGATCTAACAAGATCTCTGTACTCCTCCTGAGTTACCCGTCCCTTCTTCCAAAGGTGGTAAACCCTTCTTTTTTCCTTAAGTCCCGTCAAAAGCTCTTTGTTCAACCAGTCCGGCCATTTCCCCCTCCCTTTAATCTTGCGCCTCATGGGGACAGCCTGCCCCCAGGCCTTTAAGACTTCCTTCTTGAAGAGTGTCTAGCCTTCCTGGACGCCTTTTCCCCTCAAGACTATCTGCCAGGGGACTCTCCAAACCGGAGTTCTGAACAGGCTAAAGTCCGTCCTCTGGAAGTCCAAGGTGGAGGTTTTGCTAACCCCCTTCCTTACCTCACTAAGAATTGAAAACTTGACCATTTCATGATCACTTAGCCCAAGATGGCCCCTGACCACCACAGAAACGTGGTGGGATGATGGTCATAGCTGGAATGCTGTGATGGATGGCTATAAGCTCTTCAGGAGGGATAGGCAAGGAAGGAGAGGTGGGGGTGTGGCTCTGTATGTTAGGGAGTGTTTTGATTGTATGGAAATTGATTGCAGCAATGATAGAGTTGAGTGTTTGTGGGTAAAGATGAAGGGCAAGGCTAGCAAGGGAGATCTGGTGCTGGGAGTCTGCTATAGACCACCCAACCAGGAGGAGGAGGCAGACGAGGCATTCTATAAGCAGCTGGCTGAAGTCTCTCGATCGCCAGCCCTTGTTCTGGTTGGGGACTTCAACCTACCGGACATCTGCTGGGAATACAACACAGCAGAGAGCAGGCAGGCTAGGAGGTTCCTTGAGTGTATGGAAGATAACTTCCTGACACAACTGGTAGGTGAGCCGACCAGGGGAAGTGCCTCTCTAGACCTGCTGCTCACAAATAG
>NW_015090986.1:5204873-5379149 GCF_001431845.1 Calidris pugnax | reverse complement strand
CTGAGGGAACTGGGGTTGTTCAGTCTGGGGAAGAGGAGACTGAGGGGAGACCTTATCGCTCTGTACAAGTACCTGAAAGGAGGCTGTAGAGAGACGGGGGTCGGTCTCTTCTCCCAAGTTACAGATGATAGGACAAGGGGTAACGGCTTCAAGTTGCGCCAGGGGAAGTTCAGGTTGGATATTAGGAAACATTTCTTTACTGAAAGGGTTATCCAGCATTGGAATGGGCTGCCCAGGGAGGTGGTGGAGTCACCATCCCTGGAGGTATTTAAGAAACGTGTACACATGGTTCTTCAGGGCATGCTCTAGTGCCCAAGATTACTGGTTTGTGGTGGGGTGCTGTGTGGGTGGGTGATGGTTTTTGGTTTGGTGGTTGTTGTTGTGTGTTTAGGTGGTGGGTGGTGGTTTGTGTTTTTTGTGTGTTGTGTTTTGGTTTTTTTTTTTTTTTTTTTTTTTTTTTTTGTGGTTGGACTCGATGATCTCTGAGGTCCCTTCCAACCACTACAATTCTGTGATTCTGTGATTCTGTGATCTCCCACTAGTCCCGCTTTGTTTGTGAACAGTAGGTCTAGTGAGGTGCCTTCCCTGGTAGGCTCACCTACCAGTTGTGTCAGGAAATTATCTTCCATACAGTCAAGGAACCTGCTAGCCTACCTGCTCTCTGCTGTGTTTTATTTCCAGCAGATATCCAATAGATTGAATTCCCCAACCAGAACAAGGGCTGTCAATTGCAAGACTTCCACCAGCTGCTTATAGAATACTTCATCTACCTGTTCATCCTGGTTGGGTGGTCTATAGCAGACTCCCAGCACCAAATTTCCCTTGTTAGCCTTCCCCTTTATCCTTACCCATAAACACTGAACTTTGTCATCACAGGAATCTAGCTGTATACAGTCAAAACGTTCCTTAATGTACAGAGCCACACTCCTGCCTCCCCTTCTGTGCCTATTCCTTCTGAAGAGCTTATAGCCATTCATTGCAGCATTCCAGTCATGACCATCATCCCACCACATTTCCTTGATGGTGACTACATCATAGTTGTCCTGCTGCATAAGGGCTTCCAGCCATTGTTTCAATCTGTTCTCATTGCCTCTGGTCCTGATACTAGGCACCACTGAAAAGAGCCTGGCTTTGTCTTCCTTGCACCCTTCCTTCAGATGTTTGTACACATTGATGAGCCTTCTAGTTTCCGGACTGAACATCCTGGCTCTCTCAGCCTTTCCTCACACAAGAGAAGCTCCAACCCCTTAATCATTTTAGAGGCTCCTTGAAGGTCTCTTTCCATTAACTCCGTATCTTTTTTGTGCTGGGAACTGGATGCCGTACTCTAGGTGTAACCTCACCAGTGCTGAATAAAGAGGAAGAAAAGACCTCCTTGTGCCTGTTAGCAAGGCACATGTCTAATGTCTAATGCAGCCCAGGATGTCGTTAGACACCTTTGTGGCAAAGGCACATTGCTGCCTCATGTTCCATTCAGCAGCAGGCCCACATTTCCCCTAGTCTTCCTTTCATTGTTTATATACTTATAGAAGCCCTTATTGTTGTCTTTGACTTTCCTTGCCAAGTTCAACTCCAGGTCAGCTTACGATTTCTGAAATTTATCTCTGTGTGTTCAAACAGTGTCATTATTCTCCTCCCAGGTTTCCAGTCGCTCTTTCCCTCCTTCTACCTTCTGTATACTTCATTTTTGTGTTTAAGTTTTGCCAGAAGCTCCTTGGTTGTCCATGCATTTTTGTCTGACTTTCTATTCATTACATGGACCTCTCTTGAGTTTGCCTTTAACTTTCTTGGACCTCTATTTCCTCCAGGCATTATCCCATGGGATTCTTTTAGGGGCATTCCTGAAGAGGCCAAAGCCTATGGTCCTGAAGTTCTAGATTGTGAGCTTGCATTTTGCTTGCTTGTACCTGTCCGAATCCTTAATTCCACCCTCTCACAGTTACTGCAAGCAAGGATGCCTTTGACCTTCAGAATCTTCACAAATCCTTCCTTGTTTCTGCATATAATGTCCAGCTGAGCACTGTTCCTTGTGTGATCTTCTATCAGTTGTGTCAGAAGGATGTCAATAATGTTCTCTGGGAACCCCATGGGCTGGTTATGTCCTGCTGTGCTATCTCTTTAGCAGATACTGAGGTGGTTCAAGCGCCATGTAAGGGCCAGGGCCTGTGAATGTGGGGCTGCTTTCAGCTATCTGACAATGGCCTTGTCTACTTGTTCTTCCTGATCACTTGGCCAATGGGAGACACGCACTATAATGTCACCTATACTGTTCTGCTCTTTAATCCTTACCCATAAGCTCTCATTGGCTCATCATTCATCCCCAACCAGAGCTCCATGCACTATACCTGCCCTATCACAATGGGCAACTCCCCTTCCTTGTCTTTCTGGCTTGTCCTTCCTAAAAAGCTTATATCTCTCTATTGCTGCACTCTGCCTGCAACACTGTCATGCAAGCAATTCCAACGTGTTGCTGTAATCCCAGCAAGATCCCAGCAGGTTGCAGTAAGTAGCCCCCCAACTCCAGACAGATCTCTAATTCCTTCTCTTTATCCCCACGATGCATGTATTGGTGCCCAGGAATGTCAGAGGGCAACATGCTGATTTGTTGAACTTGTTGAAGCTACTTCTAGTTCCATCATTGCTGCACTTACTTTGTTTCCTGAAAGTTCATTCTTCATAAATTTGGCTGATTCTTACTATAATACTATTTAGCATATAGCAATACTCTATCCATATAGCAACTGTAGTAGCGATGACATACAGTGATAATTTAGCGATTAACATAATACAATTTAATTCATTGTATATTCTCACCCAAAATCAAACACCCTTGAGGTACATATCAGACTTCCCTATCTTTCTGCATCACCTCCAAGTGCACCCAGGTCCCTGAAAAAAACAATCCCATGGATGGGTTTGCCTTTGCCTGTGTCAGGAATAATCCTGACTCTTTTCCTGAACACATTTTTCATGTGCACTACAGGGATTTTATCCCCTTCCACAGTAAGTAAAAATTCTGATTGGGCAGGGGCAGGTTGACTGGCAGATCCTCTAGTGTTAACTAACCAGATGACATTTGCTAAATGTGTATCAAGGTGTTTGAAGGTCCCACCACCCATTGGTGTCGATGTAGTCTTTAACAGTCCATTCTATTGTTCAATCTTCCTGGAGGCTAGTACGTGATAGGGAATGCGATATACCCACTCAATGCCATACTCTTTGGCCAAATTGTCTATGATGTTGTTTTAGAATTGAGTCCTGTTGTTTGACTCAGTTCTTTCTGGGGTGACATGTCACCATAAAACTTGCTTTTCAAGGCCCAGGATAGAGTTTCAGGTGGTGGCATGGGACACAGGGTATGGTTTCAGCCATCTGGAAATATTTAGGGCCACAAAAAAGATTAGAGGGGTGGAGCATCATATACCCACTCAATGCCATACTCTTTGGCCAAATTGTCTATGATGTTGTTTTAGAATTGAGTCCTGTTGTTTGACTCAGTTCTTTCTGGGGTGACATGTCACCATAAAACTTGCTTTTCAAGGCCCAGGATAGAGTTTCAGGTGGTGGCATGGGACACAGGGTATGGTTTCAGCCATCTGGAAATATTTAGGGCCACAAAAAAGATTAGAGGGGTGGAGCATCTCTCCTACAAGTACAGACTGAGAGAATTGGGTTTGTTCAGCCTGGAGAACAGAAGGCTCTGGGGAGATCTTATTGTGGCCTTTCTGCGGCACAATAAAGGGCACGGACTCCGTTGTAGTGAAACTAAGACTTTTAATGTTTCATTTTTACAGCATATATTGTTTCTATCCTTTGATCATGTGCCTAGACTAACCAATCATTACTATCTGCTTCGATACACTGTTTTCTGCTTTTCTGCTTTGTTATCTGTTTTTGCACAGCCTTGCTAGATTTCACACCACACAAATGATACCATATAAAGACATTGTTTTACTGTTCCCAAGATTTCCTTCCCATCAATGCAAGAACACCTGCTGAGCTCTTGCTCAGCATTGCATCTCCAACTTCCTCATTCTCCACAATTCCCCCTTCTTTATTTACTAACAAAGAAACAGCTAGTGTTTTGCTAATCAGGTGCTGCACACATTGTAACAAACAGGGAATACAGATCATAATACATACAAAAATGATGATACAGAAAAGCACAATTTGTAAGGCTGATGGCATCCAACCAGTTAAGCCCCAACCATTAAAAAGAACATTTAACCATCCCCATCTTTCAGATACTTTTAAATGCTGCAACAACAGCTTGCATTTCATCACCTTTTTTTTTTTTTTTTTTTTTTTTTTTTTTTTTTTTTCTTTTTTCTTTTTTTTTTTTCTTTTTTTTTTCTTTTTTTTTCCCCAAAGTTCATCGGAGACTTGCCAGAGTTCTGGGACTAGCCTCTTTTTGCTGCAAATCAGAGTTTCTATAAGGGTAGAGGTTTAATAATCAGTTTCCTGTTCTTTGCTCCAAGAGTCCTCTGTCTGGATACGATCTGCTGCCCTTTATGGAATGAGACAGTAGATTGGAGACTGCTAAATCAGCAGGGTGTGCCTTCTCCTCTTGCTCTCCCATCTCGCAGGAACAGGAGTGCTGATCCTGGATGAGCCCCTAATTTGTGAGAAACACTAGCTCACACTTAGAATTTTAAAGAGGAAAAGTCGTCGAAGCAAAGATTAAAAATTTATTGCATGAAACAGTGCTGAATCGGGTGCATCTCAAAACAGAGGTACATACAATCTTTTAGCTTTTTAGGTATTTGCACCCTACCCCCTTGGTTATACGCTGCGTACACCATGTTTATCTCTTAGTTGAGACACAATGCCACATTCAGTCCCTCTGATTCAAATGTTGTCGGTACAGACAAACACATCTTGCTGGAATCCACTGTGCCCCGCTGCTTCTTCTCGCGGTGGTGCAGAGACTCCTCCTGGCGCAGGGTCCATGCTGCCACGCTGCGAGTCCTCCTGGCTTGGTGGGGCAGCAGGGTGCCTTGCCGCCCTTCTCCTCCTCCTGCTGCTGGTACCGCCACCATGGGTCCAGGACACTGGCTCTGCCACTGCCAGCACTTTTTCTCTCCCCTCCCCAGCTCTGCACTCCCTGCACCCACTTCCACTCAGTGGCCACAGATTGCCTTGCCACCTGCCTGCTCATTGTGTCCCATGCTCTGAGCCCAACATGTTCATAGAATATGGCAATGAAAGGCCCTAGTCGAGCACTCCCCTTTGGAATTCTTTGATGATAGCAAAAGTCAGTCCTTCCCAATTTGGTTGTTGATGGGGCTCATAAATTACTGGTGCAACAAGCTTTGATGTTATGCTTAAGTCCCCGGCCACTAATGCCTCCTGTCGAACCTTTCCCCAGTGGTCATGCGGGTCAGGGGGAAATAAATTTGGTTCTTTGTCGGGGTCAATCCCCCTGGATCAAAAGGATGCTCAGGTTGATCATCTGGGTCTTGACATTGAAGGGCAACAGGAGGGGCAGTGGCATTACCACAGCTTGCCACTTAGGCACTTTCGCTTGCCGCTTCAGCCTCCTTCTTCTGAATTACCTCAAGGATCTGTCTCCATGGAGTTAATAGCTCCCCTGCTAAATTATCTGAATGCGTGGGTCTGTCACAGAGTTTTACACCACCTTCATCCCATATCTATTTTGTAAACATGCTTGTGGCATTAACTCCTTCACCGCTCACAGATACCCATTTTAAAGTTTTTTTCAAGGTTTGAGGATTTATGGCTACTTTGTGCTTCTGCAAGAATCCCTCCATTGATCTTAGGACTGATTCCTCCTCATTAAAGATGGTATTCCCCATCGTCCCCCACGGCTCACCTCACTCAACCCTAGATAATTGTGCTGGCTGCTTCTTCCTTTCAGCAGCTCTTCAGTTCCGTAGGGCTTGCCACTGGCAAGTCTGTTGACTCCTCACATGAGGGCACCGTTATCAGCAGCAAAGGTGTATGGGAGCACCCAGCCAAACCCGTTTCAGAGCACAATAGGTGAGATGCAGGGGGTTGCCATCCGACTCAGCTTCATCTCCACCTTGCCTTGAATATGCAGAGATAACTTGGGAGGAGCTGATAAACGGCTCAGCCCGGGGTTGTCTTGAGTCGAAACCGAAACCAAAACCAAATGGAGCCTTATCTCCATTAACAAACAAAATGCCCTGAGTCCCAGACCACCACTATTCCCATGATTTACATCACAAAATTAGCAACAAAGACTTAGCTATCACACCATTAGAAGTAAATATCTCAGATAGGGTAATCCACGAAGGCATAATTCTGCACCCCCACAGAATCAGGACATATAAACCACAAGGTTTGGGGAGAAAGATGGGTGGGAATCCTCCAACGATATAGCTGGCCTGTAGGAGATTCGTCCCCCCCTTGTCCAGGACGCTGTACAAGGTAACTTTCCAGGGATTGAGAGACCTTACCTGAGAGAGAGGGTAAGTGACTAAGAAACATACGTATGGTATATGGCATGCTATTAGGATTGTGATTGGTGCACTCTTTTAAGGTATTCATATCTAGCGCACTTGCGGTTTGTGTTGTTACTTGTCGGAATCATTTCTAGGCTGCAACAGTGTATTCCACGAATTGCTTTTAAATTGCAATAATGAAATCGCCTTGAAATATGAATCGCCATAGAACCTGCAATAGTGACGTATTGGACCTGTGAGTGAAGTCCAAATAAATTGCTAATTTGAACCTCTCAGTGAAGTCCTTTTCCCGTTTCGTCACAAAAGGGCACAGACTCTGCCAAGTGGTGAAACGAAGACAAAGACCTTTAATGTTTCATTTTTACAGCATATAGAGTTTCTATCCTTTGATCACGTGCCTAGGCTAACCAATCATTACTGTCTGCTTCAATACACTGTTATCAGCTTTTCTGCTTTGTTATCTGTTTTTGCACAGCCTTGCTAGATTTCACACCACACAAATGATACCATATAAAGACATTGTTTTACTGTTCCCAAGGTTTCCTTCCCATCAATGCAAGAACACCTGCCGAGCTCTCGCTCAGCATTGCATCTCCAACTTCCTCATTCTCCACACCTTTCAGTACTTAAAGGGCCAATGGGAAAGATGGGAACAAAATTTTTAGTAGGGCCTGTAGCAATAGGACAAGGGGTAATGGTTTTAAACTAAAAGAGGGAAGATTTAGGCTAGCTATAAGGAAGATATTTTGTATAGTGAGGCTGGTGAAATACCGGCACAGGTTGCCCAGAGAGGTGATAGATGTCCCAACAATGGTTTTAAACTAAAAGAGGGAAGATTTAGGCTAGCTATAAGGAAGATATTTTGTATAGTGAGGCTGGTGAAATACCGGCACAGGTTGCCCAGAGAGGTGATAGATGTCCCAACACTTGAAACATTCAAGGTCAGGTTGGACAGGGATCTAAACAGCCTCATCTAGTTGAACATGTCCCTGCTCATTGCACGGGGATTGGACCAGCTGACCTTTAAAGTCCCTTCCAACACAAACTAGTCTATGATTCTATGATCTGGTGATTGCTACTGCTGTTGTAAGCATGTGGCACTTGCCTTGGCAGGTTTGTGGGAGTGTGGTGTAATCAATTTGCTGGCCTTCCCATATTTATATTTCAGCCATCATCCTCCATACCAGACTTTTTGGCTGCTTGGCTTGCTTTATTGCAGCACATGTTTCACTTTGATGAATAAGATGTGCAATATTGTCCATGGTCAAGTCCAGCCCTCAGTCGCAAGCCCATCTATATGCTGTGTCTCTTCTTGATGGTCTGAGGTGTCATTGGCCCACAAGCTATAAATATTTCACTCTTATGTTGTCAGTCCAAACCCAATGGGGCCAATACAATCTTAGCAGCCTGATCCACATGATAGTTGTTTTGATGTTCTTCAGTGGCCTGACTTTTAGGTATGTGGGCATCTACTTGATCTACTTTTGCAACTATATTCTCTAGCTGGGCAGCAATACCTTGCCACAGTGGGGCAGCCCAGATGGATTTGCCTCTGCGCTGCCAGTTGGTCTGCAACCATTGATGTAACTATCCCCACACAGCATTTGCCACAATCCATGAGTCAGTACAGACATAAAGTACTGGCCATTTTTCTTGTTCAGCAATATCTTATGCCAATTGGATGGCTTTCACCTCTGCAAATTGGCTACATTCACATTGTTTATCAGTGGCTCCTGTGACTTGCCATGTAGAACTCTACACAACAGCTTTCCACATTTGTTGTTTTTCTACAATATGACAGGACCCATCAGTGAACAGGGTGTATTTCCTCTTGTTTTCTGGTAGTTTATTATGTGGTGTAGCCTCTTTAGCATGGGCCGCCTCCTCCTCTGGTGATATCCTAAAATCTTTGCCTTCCAGCCAGTCAATGATCACTTCCAAGATTCCTAAGCGAGTGGGGGTTCCTTTTCAAGCCCATTGTGTGATCAGTGCAACCCACATGCTCCACATAGTGTCATCTGCATGATGTGTAGAGGGGATCCTCCCTTTGAACATCCAGCCCAGCACTGACAGTTGAGGTGCCAAGAGCGGCTGTGCTTCAGTACTGACCAATTCTAAAGCAACTCAAACCTCTTCATATACTGCCAATATCTCCTATTCAGTTGTACTATAGCGGGCCTCAGATTCTCTGTATCTTCTACTCCAAAATCCTAGAGGCTGACCTCAACTCTTCCCTGGTGCTTTCTGACAGGTGTTCCAGATGGGGATATTCTCCTAGGTTGCAGTATAGAACACATTTTAAACATCTTGTCCTGCCCAGACAAGCCCAAGAGCTAGTGTTTAAGTTGTTCAAAATCTTGTCATTGATTGGGGCCCCACTTAAAATCTTGCTTCTTCTGGGTCACTTGATGGAGAGAGTTTATGATCAAACTGTAATTTGGAATATGCATTCTCCAAAACCTTACAATGCCTAGGAAAGCTTGTGCGTTACCTGGTGGAGAAAAAGCTGCTAACTTTTTCTTAGTTGGTGGAGAAAAAGCTGCTATTTTGTTGATCACATTTTGTTGGGATTCATAGAATTATAAAATCATTTAAGTTGGAAGAGACCTTGAAGATCATAGAGTCCTGGATCTCCTGTGTAGACCTTACCTTGTTTTATGGTGAAACCGGCTCTCAGAAGGATTTAGATTATTTTCTTCCTTTTCTCCAAATCTTCTTCTTCTGTGTTTCCTCACACAATGATGTCAACAATGTATTACAGGTGTTCCAGAACTTCACCCTGTTCCAGTGCAATCTGGATCAGTCCAAGACAAATGGTAAGGCTGCTTTTCTCCCTCTAGGACAGTCAATTCCAAACATACTGTATGCTTCTTCAAGTGAAAGCAAAGTCTGGCCTGCACTTTGCCACCAAAGAGATTGAGAAAAAATCATTAGCAATATCAACTGTGGCGTACCACTTAGCTGCCTTTGACTCCAATTCATGCTAGAGTTCTAGCATGTTCAGCATGGCAACACTCAGAGGTGGCATGATTTCATTCAGACCACAATAGTCTATTGTTAGTCTTCACTCTTTATTATACTTTCACATCGGCCATATGAGACTGCTAAAAGATGAGCAAGTCCTGCTGATCTCTCCTTGGCTCTCTAGTCAATGAATATGGATGGCATATGGATGGCATCACATCCCACTCTCAGGAAAATAGGGGGGTAAGTTGACTTCAGATTCTTAAATCCCCAATGGTGTGGACTAAGGTGAGATAAATCTCAAGGTCGTACTCAAACATTTATTAGTTTCCCCAAATGATTAGTATAGGTCTTAACAAGTCCACAGCAATTGGTTAGGCACATAATAAATTAAGGCAAGCGGTGAGATATGCATTGTGTGACTTAACATGTATACAACAATCTATGGCAAATGGTACTTAGGGTTGTTGCTTTACAACTCTAACCATTACTTAACAACTCTAAGAGAAAAGAGAATCACAGAATCATAAAATCATAGAATCATAGAATCGTCTAGGTTGGAAGGGATGAAGAGACCTTAAAGATCATCTAGTCCAACCATCAACGTAACTCTGAAAGAAAAAAAATAAGAAATAAGCAAAAAAAAAAAAAACAAAACACTAAACCATATTCTTGAGGACCATGTCAACCCATCTTTTGAACACCTCCAGGGATGGTGCCTCAACCACTTCCCCGGGCAGCCTATTCCAATGCTGGATAACCCTTTCCATGAAGATATGTTTCCTAATATCCAATCTAAACCTCCCCTGGCGCAACTTGAGGCCATTTCCCCTTGTCCTATCTCCTGTGACTTGGAGACTGGACAAGACCAACCCCTGCTTCTCTACACCCCCCCTCCAGGTAATTATAGAGGGCAATAAGGTCTCCCCTCAGTCTCCTCTTCTCCAGGCTGAATAACCCCAGATCCCTCAGCTGCTTCTCATAAGACTTACTCTCCATACCCCTCCCAGCTTCGTTGCCCTTCTCTGGACCCGCTCCAGCACCTCAATGTCTTTTTTGTGGTAAGGGGCCCAAAACTGGACACAGTACTCGAGGTGAGGCTTCACCAGTGCCAAGTACAGGGGGACGATCACCTCTTGGGTCCTACTCACCACTCTGTTCCTGATACAGGCCAGGATACCATTGGCTTTCTTGGCCACCTGGGCACACTGCTGGCTCATGTTCAGCTGACAGTCGACCAACACCCCCAGGTCCTTTTCTGCCAGGCAGCTCTCCAGCCATTCCTCCCCAAGCCTGTGGCACTGCATGGGGTTGTTGTGACCGAAGTGCAGGACCCGGCACTTGGCCTTACTGAAACTCATCCTGCTGGTCTCAGCCCATCGATCCAGCCTGTCCAGATCCCTCTGCAAAGCCTCTGTACCCGCCAACACGTTGACACTGACAGCTTGATGTTGTCTGCGAACTTACTGAGGGTGCACTCGATCCCCTCGTCCAGATCATTGATAAAGGTATTAAAGAGAACAGGTCCCAGTACCGAGCCCTGTGGGACACCACTTGTGACCGGCTGCCAACTGGATTTGACTCCATTCACCACCACTCTCTGGGCCCGGCCCTCCAGCCAGTTTTTAACCCAGTGGAGAGTATACCCATTTAAGCCATGAGCAGCCAGTTTCTCCAGTAGGATACTGTGGGAGACTGTATGAAAGGCCTTGATAAAGTCCAGATAAACGACATCCACAGCCTGTCCTTCATCCAGCAAGCGGGTCACTTTGTCATAGAAGGAGATCAGGTTTGTCAAGCAGGACTTGCCCCTCATGAACCCATGCTGGCTGGGCCTGATCACCTGAGCACCCTCCATGTGCTGCATAATGGCACTCAAGATGATCTGTTCCATGGCCTTCCCAGGCACTGAGGTCAGACTGACAGGCCTGTTGTTCCCTGGATCATGCTTCCAACCCTTCTTGTGGATGGGCATCACATTTGCCAGATGCCAGTCAGCTGGGACCTCCCCAGTTTGCCAGGACTGCTGGTAAATGATGGAGCGTGGCACTGCAAGCACTTCCGCCAGCTCCCTCAGTACCCTTGGGTGAATCTTGTCTGAGCCCATAGACTTGTTTGTGTCTAGGTGCTGGAGCAGGTCCCTCACCACTTCCCTTTGGATTACAGGGGCTTCATTCTGCTCCCTGCCCTTATCTGCTAGCTCAGGAGTCTGGGTACTCAAGGGACACCCTACTCTGAGGCGAAAAAGGCATTCAGTACCTCAGCCTTCTCCTCGTCCTTTGTCACTACATTGCCTCCCGTATCCGATAGTGGATGGAGGTTGCCCCGAGTCCTCCTCTTGCTGCTAAGAAAGTAAGTGATAGAGAAAGCAAAAGATAAAGAAAAAGACAGAGATGAAGAGATAACCAGTCCTGGTTCCAACCTCTTTTTCAGGGAAACTTCTTAGGCATGATCTTTGTTGTCTCTCTAGGGACACTTATTTCCACCTTTTATGTTTGCTGAATTAACATGGTCCACCCCCCTTTCCAAGGACAGCCTTGTCTCAGGTTTCTCCCTTCTCTCAGGTGACATATAACATGATTTTGGTGGAGAAATGAGTGCCATAGACATATATGTTTAGGATGATCTCTATAATCTTCATTAACATATGCAGGGCTGTGAGCTTTCATACGCATTTCACAGAAAATGAAGGAAAGGCCACTTATAGGACACAATGCCCTCAAGAACAGAGAACTAGCAAGCTCACAAAATGAGTGGCAGAACTATCTTGTCTTCACAAGGCAGTCCTCCCACTGCTTTTCAGATGCCTGTTAACCTTATCAGTTTTTTGAACATCAGTCCTGCATTATTTATTTCCTTGAGAGTGTTTGAGGCTTTCCATTCAATGAGGCCTTCTCCCCCTTGTCAGGGAACTTACAGGCCATCTCTTACAAATGGGAATCAGGGATTGGTTGGTGTGATATTGTTGCCAACGCACTGTTGTGGTAGTAGTCAGGACCTGATTTTATTTGCCCCTCATCAACTTCACAACCGAAAGGTCCCTCAAGAGATTCGGCAAGTTAGACAGCTATTTAATTTCCTCCATCTGCACAGTGGCTATACAAAAAGCCCACTGGCACCCTTTTGGGTCCTTGAAATACCCTCTCCTAAGGTAGTCTATGCCCAGGATGCATAGAATCTCCAGGCCAGTCATGATGGGGTGTTTTTGCCTCTCATTCCCAGTTAGAGTCACTTCATCTTCCAACACAGTTAATCGTTGGAACCCCATTTTAATCCAGAAATACATATGTTTTCTGGCCCTTTCTAGCTTGATGGCATTAGGTTACACTGTGCACCAGTGTCTACCAGAGCCTTACACTCCTGCGGGTCTGATGTGCCAGGCCATCAAATCCACATAGTCTAGTAAACGTGATTGCCTCTTTCCTCCACCTCATATGTATGAGTGTACATATTTTCCATTAATGAGGTTTCATCCTTAGCCAAAAGGAGGATCAGGTTGTCAGTCCTGTTCATGTTTGTGAATTTGTTTTCTTTCTGTGTGAAGTGACTGGCCATATATGTGTATATATATATATAAAATACATATATAGATTTGTGCAGGTATATACATACACATTTAAAATGTAATGTTTGAGTGTGCACATTAGGGTTACATGATCAGCTTTCCCGCTGGCTGGACCTGCAAACATGAAGTTGCAGCTATCAGGCTGCCAGATTTAGAAAGACCTAAACAACAAACAAACAGACAAACAGACAAGATTTAAGAAAATGCAGAGATTTTAGACTTTTGTTACCATTTGTCAGTGAATGCCACTCTGTTCCAGCACAATGGGACCTGTGCTCTTGAAAAGCCACATTCCTCCTTTTCATTTGTTCACAGATTAGGACAGTACCTGGTAAAAAATATTTAGAACTTTCCAGCTCTGGTTCATGTTTGTGCTTTAAAGCTCACTCAGCATAACTAAATTTGTAAGTAATCTTTGCCTAGGCAAAAATAAGTTACTGTTTTCTTTGTTTACACCTGACTAACCAGGAATTTAGAAAAATTAGTCCTTCAAAATTTAACTGTGGCAATACGAATAGCCTCCTGGTTGAGTCTGCTAAAAGACAATCTTCTCCCATTGAAGTGAGTAGTAGGATTGCAATTATAATTTTGGAACTGGACTGTTGACAACCACTGAAATAAAAAGCTATTAAGTTACATGAGATGCATCCACATGTGGTCAGTATTTGTCTGGAATTCTCTGAATTTTATTTAAAGGATGTGAACTCAGGTCAATCAGGTCTCGGTGTATAGGATATTAACATTTTAAATGATTTTACCAACATAATGGTTTGTATACCTAAGATAAGGAACTGAAGCATGAGTTTTATTGAATTTCAATTCCAGTATGTGAGTTTTTCTCTCTTTGGTCTGTATACCTTGGTGTGAACTTAATACTGAAATCTTCTTCCTGACTATGACTTGGCTTGCTTGATTAGTTGTTTGCTAGTGTGTTATCACAAAGTCACTCAGGCTGTTCTCATTGACTTATTGGTATAAGAAGGACATAAAGAATAGAAAACATCAAAACCTTTGCTTAAAGAAACAAAATCATGGAAAAGTCTTAAGGTAAGAAGGAGAGAGAAGACAGCTCAGATGTCTGGGGACAGAGAAGTCCACAGAGTCTTTTTCCGCATTCATCAGAACTGAAGAGAATGTTGTCAGTATAGGGTCATTACATCTATCTGTTGATCAAAGGATATGCTTAATGAGGAAAACTTTGATAAGGAATATAATGTATATTTTTGCAGTTTATTCATTCATAAAATCTAACAGGACTTAATATGTCAAAATTAGATCATTTGTTCATTAAATCACTGTTTCAGAGAAATCAAAGCTATTTTAGACTTGGTCAACCATATCAAGACTATCAGCAATTTTAGGAAAGAAGTGAAGGATGCCACACGTATTTCTCTTGGTAAATGAGGTTTCAGTTCCTGTTCCCTCAAGCAGTGCAGCTGGAAATGTCAGAGACAGTAATGATACCTCACTAAGACCCTTGGAGTAGACTTTATATTTTCTGGGTTCATTAAGCATTTAACTGAAGCCCAATTCTATATTAAAACCACCTGCAGACAGAGAAGTCAGTCTCAAACCTCCCAGGATTATGTGGTCTGTAATACAACATGTAGCTAGCCAAGTTTTTGTGGTTGAAATTCACAGTGTACACACTGGAATAGAACCATATGATATATGGGAAGTTTTAGAGCATCTCTGTGTATCCTGGGGAGAAGTAGAACTAAAAGGACTATTTTTTAGGCCAGAAGGCATAATACAAAAATCCTCTTTGGGAGATTGCTTATATATGGTATTGTTCTTGCATGTATCATACCTTTTGTAAAAAGGAGGGAAAGAGGGAAAGAAGAAAGGAAGGAAGGGAGGAAGAGAGAGAGGGATGGGGACAAATAGAAAAGAGGAAGGGAACGGAACAGATAGGGCTGAAGGAAATTCATTATTTAATTGTGTCACTAGCCTTTTGTCTCTCACGGGTTTCAGACTCGGACTATCAACCAGTTTTTCTGGTTAAGAGGAGATTTAAAACAGCCGAAACCCCCTTATTAAAATGCCATGTCTTCTTTTTTGAGAAAGAGAGGTTTATACACATAGGAAGGGAAGTCTGGAACAAGAGGTAGCCAAGAATCTGCAGCTTTAAAGAAACCAAATTGTTCTTCTTCTGCTGTATTTCCCACTTTCAGTATGCACATTAGTCCTTCAGATTTCCCAGGAGCTGTACTGGTCCTGTGAGTGCTGTAAACAGTAGTACAATATAGAAGTTAAAGCTGTGAACGGGAACACCAGTTTGGGCTGGAAAGCCTTCATTATCGGAAGGTTATGGAACATAAGTGGCAATTGTGTTCTATTTTTGGTCTTTGTGACTGCACCAAGTCATAACAGGAGGTGATCCTCGTTGACTTCCCATATTACCTGCAGAGAGAGGTTCCCAGGAGAGGCCCAGACCTCAGCACATCGAGGAGCAGAGACTTGGCTGTGGTGTACATCTGTAGATGGGAAAGGGGGAGCATGCCTGGATGTAAATCTAGCCTAGAACCTTGCCTGTGTACAATAAACTCACCTGCAGAGAAGTAGATTTGGAAGATGAGACAAACTTCTGGTCTTTAATTTTCCATTTCCATTATATTTCTCTTTTCTTTCTTTGTGCATTTCCTCGCACTGTCCATTTTGGGAGAAAAGGCTTCATCCCATTGAAGTCATTCTCATGCAAGCCTAACTTTACAAAAATGGCTCTACATTTGTACTTACTGTTATTCCACTAGGGATTTATGAAAAAAATAATTTTTTTTATCATAACTGATAATATGCAAAGGTATTTAGCACAGGAGCAGGTCATCCCTGTGTGCCAAAATATGAGCTGTTGGGGAAAAAGACTGACCTGGTTGAACAGAGAGATTTGTTTGCAAGTCAGGGGAAAAAGGAGAGTTTATGGCCTTTGGAAGAAGGGGCAGGCCACTCAGGAAGACTACAAAGGTGTTGCATGCCTATGCAGCGAAAAACTCAGAAGGGCCAAAGCCCAACTAGAATTTAATCTGGCTTCAGATGTTAAGGACAATAAAAAAAAACTTTCTATAAATACATTCATAATAAAAGGAGAACTAAGGAGAATTTCTATTCCTTATTAGATGGAGGCAGTAACATGGTGACAAGCGATGAGGAAAAGCTGCTTGATAGAAAAAGACCTGGGGGTGTTGGTTGACTGCCAGCTGAATATGAGCCAACAGTGTGCCCAGGTGACCAAGAAGGCCACCAGCATCCTGGCCTATATCAGGAACAGTGTGGTCAGTAGAACTAGGGAAGCAATCATTCCCCTGGAGTCGGCACTGGTGAGGCCCGACATTGAATACTGTGTCCAATTTTGGGCCCCTCACTACAAGAAAGACATTGAGATTGTGGTACGTGTCCAGAGAAAGGCACTGAAGCTGGTGAGGGGTCTCGAGAAAAAGTCGTATGAGGAGTGACTGAGGGAAATGGGGTTGTTTAACCTGCAGAAAAGGAGGCTGAGGGGAGACATTACTGCTCTCTATAACTACCTGACAGGAGGTTGTGGAGAGGTGGGGGTCAGCCTCTTCTCCAGTGTAACAAGTGATAGGACAAGAGGAAATGTTCTCAAGTTGTGCCAAGGAGGTTTAGATTGGATAGTAGGAAAAATGTTTTTATGGAAGGGGTTGTCAGACATTGGAACAGGCTTCCCAGGGGGCGGTGGAATTGTCATCCCTGGAAGCATTTAAAAAACAGGTAGATGAGGTGCTTAGTGACATGATTTAGTGTTGGTTTTTGTCAGTGTTAGGTTGATGGTTGGACTCAATGATATGAAGGGTCCCTTCCAACCTAGGCAATTCCATGATTCTATGACCACGCTGATGAATTCTGAATACCATTAATTAATACCTTATAAAATTCTGAGAAGGAGCTTATATTGGGCATAGGAGTCAAAGTTTTGGTACCAGAGGAGGGGGCTGCAGGGGTGCCTCTGTGAGGAGAGACCAGGGTTGCTCCATGCCAGACACAGCCACTTCCAGACACCTCCAACTGAGCCACCAGCCAAGATGGAAGCACCTTAGGGAAAACTTATTTGAGAAAGTGTAAGAATGCTGGAGAGAGAGAGGAGAAAGGTAAGAAAGGAGTGAGAAACAGCAGAGGGAACACTGAAAGAACACCAGAGACAACTTCAAGAAGGAGGAGGAGGAGTAGTAGCAGCTGGGTGGGCATCCGGATGCTGCTGTGTCTAACTCACAACATAGTTACAAGTTTCTTATTTTCCTTACAAGTCTTCTACAAGGTTGGTAGGATTTGTGGTACAGCAGAAAGTTTAAACTAACAATGTCTGCAAATCTATGCACTTGTTTACATTAAAATGGTAATGTGTCCATCAAAAAGTGGGGAGTTCACCAAGTGTCTGTCGTTTGCCACTTTCTGTGAATTATTTGATACTCAGGGTGTAATGCAAATTTTAAACATAAGGTCATGGAATCTGTTATGAAATATGCCAGTATTTTCCTGATGTCAATTAGAATTAAAGAGAGAATGACACTGGGTGATCTGTGTGCCCTGAGATTTTTTATTTCGTTTAGAATCAGAACACCAAAAAGTCTTTTGGGAAGTACTTTTGTAAAATATAGTCCCCTAGAAAGTGCCAAAATAGTGCCAGAAATCATATTATGGTAGATTAATTAATTAAAAGAGAAGATATAGGGGAAAAAATACTACTATCACTCTATGTCCATCTCTATGACCCTAGTTTAAGAATATTCAAATGTAGAATTTTTAGCCTGAGCTCAGTGCTTCCTAGACCCTTATAAGTTCAGGAAGGTCTGTACTCTGTGTCACCAGGCATCTTTATCCAATGACATATATCCATCAGGCCATGCTCACAGTCTGCTTTTGTGAAATCCTTGTGTCTGCTTGCTGTCTCAGTCATTGTCTTTACTTTCCATGTGTGGTTGTGCAGCACCCCTGGGCCACTTTGAGATGTCAGGGCAATGCAAAATCATGTTCTTACCTTGGTTACAAGTGCAGTGAGTTGGGATGATAGGCACTCCCTAACCATACCTGAAATTCCTGCTGGCCAGACCAAAGCCCAGCCTGGAAGGTACCAGAATTACCTGACAAGAATTGTGGTCAAAAATGGAAAAATACTGACCAAAGTAATCATCTCACAATCCTTTAAGTAGCAATCCTAAATGAGACCCTTTTTTGTTCTCCAGCTGTGATCCAGTATCAGTCCGTAAGATGGGATCCTTCTCAGGATAGATTTTGTGAGGTTGAAAGATTGTCCATTGACAGATGATGATGAAGAAGAAGGGTAGAGAAGTCATCTGCTAACACACACTGATAAAAGAGAAGAACGAGTAATTAACTACAATTAGAGTTCTGGAGGTTCAAAGATCGTTTGGTACCAATAATTTACTACAATTTGCAGAAATAGAAAAATCTTGGTCATAAATTAATCTTTATATCCGTGTGTGAGTATGTGTGTGTGTATGATTTGATTTAGGAAACTGTCATGAGTCTTGTGTGAACCTTGCTATTCTTGAATCTCTAACTAAGTTGCTGTGTTGATTATAGTAAATTTTGTTAAATTACTGTTAATTGGCTGATTATTAAGTACTGTTATATATCTTACAACTCAACCCTGTGATTTACCATAAGTATTAATAAATCTTAAATTGTTGCTACCTCAAAGTTGTGCAAGATCCAAAATCTAAATTCATGACATCACATTCAGAATTCAATGAAGAATCTGCAGCAATAGTTAGTGTATCTTTACTATAGCCTATGATTTAGCATATAGCATATAGCAAAATAATAAGTAATATTTTTAGCTCAACTTTTTCATTTTTAGTCAGCCTTACCTTTTATAACTGGCTTTGTCTAGTAGACTTGACAGAAAAAAGCATCATTTTTTCCAGAAAAGTGTTTAAGGTGGTCTCGCCTGTAACAATTCCATAAATGCCAGTAAAAAATTAGTAAAAGAAATGTGTTTATTTCTTATTATTTGTCCAGTGTATTGATTTACATGTGTAATAGACCACAGTCCAGAAACTTGAGGCATACCTTAGCAAGAAATTACGTGTTAAATTAAGAATAAAAACCTATTCAGAAGTTACTTATGTTGCAGAAATAGAAAAAGAGTTCTACTTTCACCTTCATATCTTTACTGTTGCTCCTGTCTGTTACTCTCAGGTGTTTGTATTCATTTAGAAGAATTGAAATAATATTTTTGTGACTACTATGGAGGATGGAAAATAACTTTAAGAAGAAGGACATTTTCACTTGCCAATCAGATGAAGCATCCCTCTCTTGTTCTCTTACTCTCTTTGTCTGGACTTTTATCATTGCTGAGAGAGCGATGTTGACAGAGAGTTAACAGTATGTGTAACCATGGAGATAGCATATAACCAGATCCATGTATAGAGTCTTACAGACTGATACACTCTATCAGGAAAATAAAAATAAGTAGTTATTATTAAATGTTTTTTAATTGATTGACTCATGAACTGAAATACAAAATAACATAGCTTGCAGCATTTCTATGCAATTTGGTTTTGTAAAACTGCTAGCTCATTGTTTGATGTTGTTGTAATTAGCATTATAATTCTGATTCTGTGGCAGATAGGCCTAGCAGTAGTGCACAGTAAATTTGCATATGAATAAGATGGGAGAAAAACTAGACATGCATCTGTCATTCTTCTTATGGACAGAAAGTGAATATAAAATGCATGTATGTATGTCTATACATATGAATGTCATTAGTGAATTTGTAAACTGATGAGCTTCTGAACTTCTCTATTACACTTCCATCAATATAACAGTTGCAAAGAGAAATGTTTTTTCTAAAAAAGAGAAGAAAAAGAAAAGAGAGGGAAAATAAAAAGTAAAAGGAAAATATTAAGAGAACCATATAAGCACAACTGACATTTTCGAAACATAAAATGTCAATATTTTTGTTTGATACAGCCTATCATATTCGTCAATGCATTCCTTCATATGTGGTGGGCTTTTTTTTCTCCCTCACATTCAGTGTATCAAAACAACAACAAAAAAAAAAAAAAAAGGAAAAAAGTATCAGTGTACATTATTTTATGTTTAGCTATAGGAAAACTAGTAATATCTTAGATTCATATTAATGAAAACATGTAGATGTAAATGACATAGAAATGCACACTAGAGGAAGTTAGCTGGTTGCTCTTGTGACCACTAAAATTCTGTCTTGGATTTATGTGTGCAGCCTCAATCTTTTTTATTAGTAGGCTATTTATCTTAAAGGTTGTTTACATTCTTTACTACTGTTCATATCCACAGACTTTTGCTATTGGAAATATATATTGAAATCAAGGGAGATAGAACAGTACTTAAACATCTTCAAGGACTCAGGAGATCTCAAGCAGAAAAGTAGAAAATTGTGTTTTGCTTGATCTTCAGTCTGGTGCTTTTTATACAAAACTCCATTTTTTTCTTTCGCTTGTAACTTCAATGTGGCTCATAAGGCTAAGTGGACACACAAGGTAGCCACAGGCGTAACAGAAGAATGGCACTGCAAAGACTGAATTTTCTTTTTCGTCTTGTGCCAGACAACTCATTGGCCTGTGTACTCTTTGCTATATGCACACCACATGTGATGCTGCCCACTATGTCAAGTGGGTCTTGAGAGAGGTGTTTTCTTTAAAAATATCTCAGTAAATTCATCTGGAATAAGTTCCTGGAAAGAGGATAGGGGAATACAACGTCCGTAGATCAAGCCAATGTATAGAGCCTGTAGCATCAGTAGATCTTGTGAGACTCCAGTAAACAGGGTAGAAAACAGATAGAGTACAGAATGTGGAATGGAGGGAATGTGTGAAGTTGTCTGCAAACCAAGGAAAATATCATTATTGTTAGACTTTCTAGGAGCAAGATCAGAGGGAAAATCAACATTGCAAGCACGCAATCAGCAGAGGAGATTTGTTTTCAGATTTTGCTTCCAGTCTGTCTCACTCCCCAGATATTAATTTTCCCCTATTTGAAAATTACCTTCTTATTATTTGCTTTCTGTGATGTGTGGTTTTAGAAATCTTCTGAGTGTTTCAGATGTGCTTACTTACATGGAAAAACATAAAACAAAAGAAATGTTTTATCTTAATTTTTTTGAAAACTTGAGATCCTATTCAACACCAAACATTTGGAGGGTCAACACTGGTGGTCCTCTCGTGAGGCTGTCTATTGTCCACTTCCAACTAACATGCCATAAAAAAGGACATACAATTTGAAAATACAAATGAAACACTGATGCAGCTCTAAAAATGACTGTATTGTCTTCACTGCAAATGTTCTTTGATGCTCAGTTAAGTTGATATTTTTCATTGCAGAATGTGTCTCAAGGTCACAGGAATGACCATATCAGGTTAGTTCAAAGGTCTGTTTCATGACCTTTGAATGCGTGTTAATCTCTTCTCAATTAAATATTTATAAGAGTATCCTGAAGCACCCGTGGCTCTGGGATGATGACTAGAAGACCCTGGCATGCACGTACGTCCTCCTGTACCAAGGAGCAGTATATTCGTGATCCACATCCTCTCATTAAGTTATTACCATCACTCACCTAATTGCTAGACATTCTTGATATCTGTCTTGATCATCTCTGGTCTGTGACCAAGCATTTGATAGAGGAAGTAAGGCAGAAGATCTTGGTAACTCTGGAGCCTATTTCTATTCCCATCTTGATTCTGATTGGAGATATTGCTCTGCAGCTTTAAACAGCTTCAAGAAGAAGTGGTCACTGACAGGAGTGCTTTGTTCAGTGTCTCTGCCGGTGCCTTGTTTTTACAGCCCTGGCCCTTTGGCTCTTCCTTTTTCCTCCTCTTTTTAAATTTAGTTTTTTCCTCTGGTGATCATTTTGTTATAGAGTATTTTAATTATTTTTTTTCTAATTGGGAAGAAAAATAGAACAGTGGCAGTAGTACCTCTCCAGGGTACTCTCCCAGACTCCAACAGCCTGTCCAGGAGTTACCAAGTGAGACATGATACATTTTAACTTAGAAGTTGAATAATAATAAAACAAAGAAAAAAAAAAAACAAGCATGGTGCATTCCTTACCCATGAATTTGTTCATTAACTTTTGAATACATTTAGAACATCATCATTTGTAAAATCTTATGCCAGGAGATCCACTATTTGAACAAGAAAATTGGCCAAATGGTAATCTCCTTCCACTTTCTACAGTTACCACTGGTGAACTGTGAGATTTGGCACTTTATCCTAAACTGTCTATTTGATTTTGATAAATAGACACGTATTGTTTGTGGGGAAAATGCTCTCACTATAAATCAAACAAATAAGAATTTCAACAAATGCATATGGAGCTACCAGGGCACTATAGATAAGAATCAGAAACTTCTCTAAAAATAGGCAAAGTGCTTCTTCGATTTTTTAAACATTGTGGAAGCTTTATTAATTGAGACGTGTTTATGGCTTTTACACACTTCTGTCTAGCAAAACATATAGCTAAGAAATCAATGCAGTAGCTTACAAAAATACACCATCCTTTATTAATCAAGGAAGATAAATTTTTTTTTTTATTCTCCACAGATGTAATAACACAGCATTCCTCTACCAAAATACAAGTTAAGGTACAGTTTGCTTAAATAGTACTCTTGGTCTCATTTTTTTGTCCATGTTATGTCATGCATTATTCTTTTTTTATTTCTTTTAATAGATAAAGCAGTCTTGTATGCTGTGTAGACTGTGAAGTTTTACCTGAAGTTATAAACTGGGTGGGCTTTTTGTTCACAGTCATAAAATCCCCATGGAAACAAAGTTATCCGATGGTACATATTTAAAAGAAGAAATAAGGAGTGGGGAGAGTAACATTTAAACAACATGTGATATGGAGGAGAAAAATAGGAAAATGTTCGAAAAAAAGACTAGTCAGGACTATTTCCACAATAATTTTTCATTAAAATATACCATTATTCTCCATTCATTTCACCCTTGCTCTTCCATTCATAATTAGAATCTTAAATACGCAGAGAATAGAAAGCTACTAGACAAGGAAGAGTGCCCATCAATTGTCAGATATGAAATGTGAGGCAATCATTGTATTTTGTGTTGGCTACAGAGAAGCTGATGAAATAAATAAAATATGTAACATGATGTCTCTTTCATCTATAAATATATAAGCTCAGAGGTTATGCTTCATTGGCTGCAAATGTAGCGTGCATAATAAAGGAGAAGGCATAGCATTCCTTTGATTCATTGTGCAAAATCTTATTATTCCCTCTTTCAAGTGACAGTTTATTAAATAAGGTGAATAATAGAAAATATTCAGACTAGATCAGAATCATGGCCTGACACTCACTGCCCGATTACAAAGTAAATATGACAGCCTTGCTCCTCCATTTTATGTGATTAGGAAATAAATGGGATAAGATGTATGAAGCTCCCTGCAGTGTGCTCACTCAAGTATTTTCCCCCTAAATATATTAATTGAATCAGAAAAAAATAATTAAAAATTACATTGGTGCAAGACAACAGAAATCTTCACTTCCTTCTCATTAGATGCAAAGAAAGATATGGAGTGTAAAGAATAAATATCTACAGTAGCTCACCAGTTTTTACAAACCCTTTGCAATGTCATAACACATATGCCATTCCAGGGAGGTGGTAGTGAGCCATTTTCATAACCTCTATAAATTGCAATGTATTTACCTAAATTTCAGCTGATTAAATGTGCCAAATACTGTAAAAGCAACGTGCTAGTTGAGATCACTTTTAAAATACATCTGTTCTTAGACACAGCTGAAATTTCTTTGGAGATTTCTGTATCTAGATTAGTAGAAATGACAGCATTTATTATTTTTTTCTTTGGAATCTTTTCTCAGAATTCTCTGTAGTAGAGCAGTCATGAACAAATCCAAAAGACCATTGTGAACAATTGTAAAAAATCTCTTTGGATTACTATTTAATCGCCACTATTCCTCCAAGGTAGAAGATTTGGAATTCCCAATTTTTTATAATAATAAATGCTGCTGTGAGGAAAAAAGATGGGGGAGGGGACTCCAAAAGATTTCCCACAACCCTCCCCAGAAGTTCTAGCAGTTCTCATCCTTCTTGTTTGTATGAAACCATCCACTCTTTCCACCCTGGAAATATGCAATATAAGTTTAAAATCTCATGCAGATAGCAAAGGAAGTTTTGAAAAAAAGAATTAGATAATACAATATTCTTAGTGTTTATTGAATCAGAAACACTATATAGCAACCTCTGTATCCTTGCAAGTCACTGGCTTTTTCAAAAAATAAATAGGAATTGATGCTTTGATCCATAGAAAGGAAGAAAAAAATAAAGCAACTTAGATATTTATACTTGAAATATTGGAAAACTAAAGATCAGGAAAATGAAAAATTAAACTCTCTCTTTTTAGAAAATAGGACACAATAAGGAAAAGTTACACTCTGTAGCATTAACTCTCATCAGCTTGAAATGTTTAAACATGATAGATGAAGTTTTACTGTTCATCTTCTTTTTTCGTTTCAAAATATTTTCATAAAACTTGAAATGCAATAAGGAAAAAAAAGAAGAGAAAAAAGTTTAAAAATTAGCTTAAACAAATGAACTGCGAACACCGGTCATTTCATTGTATTTATTGACAAAACAAGGTAAATGAAAAGGAAATTTTCAAGTTTAAAGAAAATAACATTTTTGGAAAAAGATAAAAAAGATGTTCCCTCATATGAAAACACATTGCTTTTTCCAACCCTGTGAATTAGAATCAATTTCAACATATTTCATGTTGCAACCAGCTCTTCTCAGCAGGTGTTTAAATAATTGCAAATAACAAGAAATATGGTCCTTGAAAGTCAATATGAACAAAATTTGGCAGCTCTTTTGATGAAACAGTTTGATTTTCTGTTTGTTTGTTTTCAGTATGCTTCATACAGAATACTGTCAGCCCATTTTGTTTCCGAAGATTACAAAAGACAAATAGCCTTTTCAGTGAAGTACTTAAGGAACTGTGAATTAATATGTGAGTTCAGGAAACATAATGAAATTATGGATTATTGTGACAATGCTGCTATAATGACAACGGGAGCAGATCACCTTTGGAGATCTGTGTATGTGCCAGCACCTGCCCATATGGGGGTTATTCCAGAATCAGGACTGAGCTGGTATTTTAATTCAGCTGCTAAAGGATACTAGCCAGTACTCAGTCCAGTTGCATGCTATTTGGATGACTTTTTTCTTTTCCCCAAAGGCTAATTCAGAAGTTTCATGTAAAAATAACATTTAAACTCATGTTTATTGAAGTCCCTATTTAAGTTTTGAAATAGTTTTGTATATCAGCTCCTGATAATGTGAATATGGTCCAACAGGGAATATATGAACTGTAATATGACTGATCTGACCAGTCATTATCAATCTCCATAAATATAATTTCTTGAATAATAAATGCACTGAATAAGTATTACAGATAATGGTACCTAATGCAAACATCATTAGTATTAGAACACATCAACAGAAAAGTTACTTTGTAAACAATTCAGAGACAAAATGTAAAAAAAAAAAAGAAAAAAGACAACTAATACAATGAGGGGGAAAACTTAATGTACTTCATGAGCAGAACAAGATACTAAATATGATAACATTCCTTTTAAAAAAAAAATTACTTGGCTATAGTTTGTAGTGCTTCATACTCCATGCTTTAGACATTTCTGGCTGGTTCTACGTAAGAGAAGGATTACAGCTGTCTGAAGAGACTAACACTGCTCAAAGACTGAAAATAATTATATTTTATTGCATGTTTTTTGTTTAGTGTTTCATTATCTGAGCACAATATCACTGTTCCACTTACCAACAAGCAGCAGTTAGGCCCAGTTGTCCTAAAATTTTAGCCTGTTAGGTAAGGTTTTGATGCATAAACAACAGGTTCTGCCTCAAAATACAACATTATGAAAATTCAGCTTTCTGCACTTGAAACTACATTTAATTTTCCTGTATTAAAAATATCATTTCCTAAACCCCAGAAAACTCTTCTACTATCATTCCATGCAACATCAGGGAAAACTATTTGCTCCAGGCAGTCACTGAAACATCTGAGCAACCTAAGAAAGGTATACTGAAACATTTGCAATATTTTACCAGTTTTTCTATCATGCTAACTTCAACCGGAAGTGCTAAGTCAAGCCTGGAAAGAAATGCAATGTGTTGCATGGCTGAGTTCCCTGCCCTAAAGACCTGTGTCCTGCAGAGATGAAGGAACTTTTTGTACCCACGTATGTGTGAGCACATGGTCAGCTGAAGACTCATTTTCCGGAGTCTAGGTCTTCCTTTTTCAAAAAGTGAGATTCAATCATCACTGACCCTATGTTTATGACCTCATAAAGTTCATGGCCAGTGAATCTGTAACAGCTGATACAAGCTGGATTTTAGTTCTTCCTTTCATCTCTTCAGAAGCTTGTTCAAGGATAGTACTCTTTAATGCTGAGAGGTCTCAAATATCTGATCATTTTTCTAGTTCCTTTAAATGGTAAATTTGGTATATTTCTTTAATATGCTGAAGAACAACAGACACTTGAGCATAAATTTGGTATCCTGAGTGAAACTCATTCCTTATTTTAGTCTATAGAAGCCTCCCATTAATTTCAAAGGTTCTAGAATGTCTTTGATTAACTCATTTTTGTTCATTTGAGGACCATGACTATTAAAAAGCACACAGAATAGTTTCAATGATATATTTCTTCTAAAGAGTTCTGTTTTAAAATAGGTAACATGATAATTGGCTGGTGAAAAGTGTTCTTTTTGTACTGTATAATAAGGACTCTATCCTTGGCTGCAAGCTTAATTAGTATATGGGACTTGGATTTCAAACAAAAACAGTGCTCACAAATAACTTCTCATATTTAGCAAAATGATTTTTAAATTTTAGCAAGTAAAGAATAAATCAGTTTAGCTGACAGTTGGTGCATACTCATCTAGGGTATAATAGATTTAAAATGATGGTGGTATCTAAAGGAGGATATCATTGCAAAAAATAGATGCTAATTAAACAGATTTTTTTTTTGTTTGTTTTTTAATGTTGCCTTCTGCCTGGCCTGTTTTGGTATCTTTTATCTTTAGTGTAGTCAACACACACTGCAAAGACCTGATTAACATAAGAAGAAATTATGATTATGGAAACAGAGTTACCCAGAGGATTTTTCCCTCCCTCTCCTATTTCAGAAAATGCTTTTTAATCAAAGAGCAATGCCCAATCTTCAGGCCAGCTAATTAAAGTCAGGAAGATTGAACACTGAATACATTAATGTTGCAAATGTTTCTGTTATATACTTAAGTAATATATGAGTAGGCCGTTGAAGAGGATGCTAGGCTTTTATTAAAAGCTTTTTTATCCAGAGAGTAGGGTAGGCTGACAATGATATTTTCTCAGAAAAGCAGCAGGTTTAATGCATCAGCTGATGGAATGGCTGAATTAGAAGACATAGGGGTCCGGACTGAATCCTGATCAAGGTCATTTCTTTCATGTTTTGCTCTTTTCACAATGCACACACACACTCTCTCACACAAAAAGGAGTTAGCAATTGCTATTGCAAATAGCAGAAGGAATTTCAGGATGCATTGAGTCCTATTTTTTCCCTTCTATCTCCCTTTCAAAGCACTTTCATACTATTCTGAATTTTTCCACAAAAAGCAAAAGGGAATAAAATTCCTCCCTCTGAACAGAAGGTATATATTTACTCCAAATGCATCTCCCTTCTTTTTGTTCATCTATAAATTTGTGTAGTATTAAACTGCCTTGTTCAAGGAGTTTGCTGACTTTGAGTTTCATTCAATAATAAAGTCTTTTTATAGTTTCTAAATCTGCTGAAAGGAAAAAAAAAAAAGAGAAGTGCATGTTTTCATGATCTTTAGTCTGGGGCACTGAGTTTTCTTTGATCATCAAGCTTTTCACAATTTTAAAAAAGTACCAGAGGTTTTAAAACACTGACAATCTCAAGCTAGTTCAAATTCTCTACCACAGTCTACTAGGAAGATTAACAAAGCGAGTCTCTTTTTTTTCTGTGTGATTGCTCATAAATATATTTATGCTTAAAGGAAATTACCTAGAATATATAAGTACAAAAATGTTTTTATATGGAATGGTGAAAATGTTTGAGTGAGATTGAAAGATTAACCCTCTGTTCTCATTAAAAATGGTAGTGAAATAGCTGATATTGTTACTGTAACTTTCCTCCTGATCATTTTCCATCTATCTATATTTGTGCATGAAAATTACAAACACTGTACGGATTAATAAGGTGGTTTTGAATTTTTTTAAAATACTGCTCAGGTGAAAGATTTTATACACATGCAAATGGTATCATAACATGATCCTCAACATAAAGCACAGATGCAAATGTTAACTCTGGTTTAAATTAATAGTCATAAGGGATTTTTTTCCCAATCAGGCAACGAATTTTGTGAAATGTCTTCACCCTTAATCGATATTGTCTACAACAATGTTCCATAGATAAAAAATAAAAATAAAAACAAAAACAGAAAGTGTGATCATTTGTGATACCGCAAGTAATATTTTAATTCCAAAAAAAGTGCTGCTGAAGATTTCTTGGTAACATATTTATTTGTACTTGGAAATTCTCTATAATCTCAGAATTTTAACATTGGAAGAAGCAAAACAGACCAAAGAAGGTAAAAAGAAATCCATCTTCAAATACTCAGCTATCTGACTCATTCAAGGTTATTAATAAACTACAGGGCTATTATCACCCTTACAGGACCCATTTCCCACCATCCTGCACTAACATTCTACCTTTATAGGAAATCAGGTAAGTCATATGTCACCATTTACAATGGGAATTATTAATCTTGAATATATGCACCAAAATGAGAAGTGATATTTTTAACTTGCTGTACCTGTTAGTCTTATGACAAATGTCATTGTCCAATAAGGTAACAAAAGGGCATATTGTAAAAGTTTCTGCATATAGTTAAAGCCCTAAGGTATTTATCACCTCTGGGATTTCAACACCTGTTTAATTCATGGATCTCAAGAGAATGTTATCCTTTATCAAAATTCTTCACTTTTCCTAATTGTCTTATCCCAGTTCTTTTGATTGCCTGAACATTGTGTCATCTCCCCATCTTTTCATTCTATCTCATTAGTGTAGCTTTATTTTAATTGCAACCGGCATTTCAAGTCCATTGGTAAATAGAGTTGGGTTACAGAGCTTTGTAACTAACCCTGGAAACACAGTCACATTCCCTACCCTTTCACGATGATTTCAGGACACACCTGTCACTGCTAAAAGAAACTAAAATTAGAAAAGCAAGCTATATATACATACATATATATATATAGGGAGGAGGTTTGTGGATTCATGAAATGGGCAAGACATTTGTTGTCCTCTTTGGGAGAGAGGAACATCATACAAATATTTGCAAGGCTCAGAAGTAAGCAGTGTTTTCTTATGGCTCCATCAACACGTCAAAAAAAAATGCCTCAAAGGAATTACTTAAGGAAGAGTCTTCTTATTTGAAGTACAGTTGTTTAGCCAGTTCACAGGCTAGTATAAACAGATATAGCTGCTTAATTAATAGTGTCTAGGCACTGCCCTAGCGGCTGCCTTCTCACCCAATATTCTGTGCCTCTAATTAAATTTAAATCGACATTACAAAGCAAAGATGAGGAAAAGACATCAATAACCCAATTATGTGCTTGTTTAAGTATCATCTGCAGTTGTGAGGTCTCAGTCATAGCCATTACAAAGGTGTTGAGCTTCCTCTGTGCTGGGACATCTCTCCAGCAATGCAGTTTGTGAAGAATACCAGCTGTATTGTGAGCTTGGCCCAGGTCCTCCATGCTCTGGGTCAGGAACTGCACCTGAGCTCAGGCATGACCCGGGCTGTGCTGTTGGCACACCTGGCCTTACCAGTGGACTTCTTAGCTGTATCCTCTCACTCAGATTCACAGAAGGACGGTTGACTGGCTCTGGCCACTGTAAAGGACCTTGCCTTCTTAGTACATCAGGAGCCCTGCCTGCCCTGTCCTGCCCTGCACCACACTGGAGTCCCCCTCAGCCCTGTTGTCCCCATGGAGCCACCCTGCCTGCTATTTCCTGACATGTCATTGCTAAGCTGGCACGTAAATTAGGAATGTCAGGCTCTTTGTGTTGTCAAGTGGATTAAAACATATGAAACATGGTAACAGCCATCACTCCAGCAAGTGGATTCCAGTGGCGGTGTGGAAACAAGACAGCTCCTAGAAAGGAGGAATTAGAAAGGACATCAGGCAACGTATTTCCACATGAAAAAACATGGGAAAACTGGAAATAAACTGGAAATGAGTGGGATCTGTTCATCAGAGTGGGCCACAAGGATAAAAGTGGGTGGAAAAAAAAAATCCAGCCCTACCAAAAATGTAACCTGTTCAACCAAACACCCTACAAGCTTTTCACCAGCAGCCTCGTATACACTCTGCAACCTTAGGAAATCACTGTCTTAAATCACCACGTCCCCGCTATCACTTCATTTTCAGTTTTCCTCATTCCCTACTTCTTTCTCCTGATGTACCTGTAATTTCCACCTATTTTTCTAATAGGACAAGAGGCAGTTTGTATTACAGCTGATTTGGAGCTACATACGTGCGGTTTGGCTGATTAGTAAACAAGCTGAATGGCCAGCTGGCACGCTAAACAATCTCTTGAATTCATATTGCACCCTTTTATCCCCTTGAGGATATTAATATGTGTCCCTCACTCTAAGCAACCACCACTCTTCTTCACAGCTGTATAATATTGCTATCTTTTTTAGATTGTACCTCTCCACTTTTATATGGTCAAAATAGGCCAAGATTCAAAATTACTGTGCTGAAGAATCAATAATCAGATAGCATGAGTGTATTGGCCTTGTTTTTTTTTTTTAGAAATCTGTTTTAAAATAAAAAGTGCATGAGACACTTTTCCACAACCAATTTGCATGTGTACTAAGAGAAGACTACAGAGAAATATTAAAATAAAAGAAAAATCAAATAAAAGAAACTGAAAATATCCCAGATATTAACACAAAATGGGGAAAAAAATGTAACCTACATGCAGATTTGGAAATAAAGCATTTTCCAGTGAAACTTTTGACTTTTCAGGTCCTGTAGCTGAACGCTGAGAAATTCCAAATCAAAGAATGAGAAAGAAGCCAGCTGATTTATAGGCTAGCTAACAGTCTCTTTGAGCTATTGTGACATTGTAACAGCCAGAGATCTAAGATCAAGCATTTGAAAGGGTGAAAGGAATTGCAAGTAAAACACTATATCTGAAGACTCTCAACTTCAGGAGCAGCTCAAGCTAAAGCAGTGCCTCAGGATAATGGCCAGTACAGGTGAAAGACAGCAAACCATATTTATATTATGAATCAGGGCAGTCCAGAAAGATAGGTATTTTCACCCTGAAATAGAGCTGCTGGGTGTGCTACTTGCAATGCAAGTACTTGCATCTGCCTTTCAGAGACAAGGGTGTTGGGAAGCCTGGTTCAAGTAATTCAAAAGAAACACAGAAATCTTTCCTCAGTACACGCTTAAGTGATCAAGTATGCTATGTTGGGAAAAATAAACTCCCAAGGAATGACATCACCACACCAAGTGACGGGCATGTAGGATAGACAGCCTTTGCTTGTGACACCAAGCGATCTTCATTCCAGTATTGCAAACTAGGCACATAAGAAATGCGAAGGAGTCAGCACAAAGCCAGTAATTCATTGCAACAACAGAGGTAAAGATGGGCAGATATTTCATTATAGTGGCTCCTACTATAAAATAAATGCACAAAAGAAATCTAACAACCTGACTACCAATTCAAACACAGTGGTCACAGAAGAGAGATGCAAAGTCACAAGAGTGGTTGGGAGAAAGCATACCCAGTCCAAAGACATTAAGCAAACAAGTAACAGAGAAATGGCTATGGCTTTTACTGCAAAAAGTTATTTTCATCTGGCAATACACAGTCTGTCCAGCACTACTCAAACATCTTGAAAAATGCCAATGCTATTTTTGTATTAATGGTGCCATACTGAGTTACATTAGCTTTCCACCTTGTCTAAAATATATAGTAACTTGGGCTCTAATAATGCTGCAGCCACTGAAAGAAGGTTCCTTCAGGGACCCCTGGAAAAAAAAAAAAAAAAAAAAAAGAAAAATAAGAATTGCCAATTGACTTTATGTATGTAAGCATTTAACTTAAAGAAAGATACTGAATAATTTAACCTCATGCACGGTAATATATTTTCATTGGAAATACAAGGGTCTTAATCACAGAGACATTGTCGTCTTAGTCGAAACTAAGAAAACTCAGAAAAAAGTACTACTAAGAGTCAGAAAAGACTCAACTACAGTCAGTAGAGAACAGAAGCTGAAGGACTGAACCTTAAGTTTTCCAAAAACTTTGAAACTAGAGACTGTGTATATTGCAATATTAGCTATGAAGCTGTTGTAACTATGTAGACATGAGGTAGTGTGCTACATTTATATGGTGAAATTAATGTGGGCAGGATACAATATTTTGAGCACAAATAAATACAGTCCACTTTGACACAGCGCCTTTTGTATACAGCGATGTATCCTGGTGCTTGTTTTCTGTGGCCTAGGTCTACAAGTGCAGAGTCAATATGCAGGTGGGATGAATGGGCAGAGCTGCCACAGAGGCAGTATGATTGTCCTGATTTACCCTTGCTGAAGAATTTCGTTCTCTTGGTTTCCTCTGGCAAATTTATGAGCCCTTCAGTAGTACATTTAATCTGGGGGGGATGTCAGATTTTTCTGCAGCCACTTGGGCTGGAAAAGATTGATCTCTGTGTTAAACATTCTGTTACCCAGATTGCTCTTTTCACCTTTTTTTTTTGGCCTTAGTACAGAAGAAGGTTGTTGTTGTTGTTTTGCCTTCTTGTTTCAGAAAGATTCTTATTATGCCATTTTCTTTAAAAAAGCAGCTCATGTCATTGGTATGTTCTGAGGATTTTGTGCCACTCCACTGATGAGAAACAGACACATACGTGGATGAAATGAATAGTTACTGTGGGACTACAATTATTGCAAGCAAATAAGCAGCAGAAAATAAGTAATGTGAATTTAATGCTGATAGATATTATCACATATTGTTTCTTTTCATTGCTATCCACTCTGTGAAAATCACTGTGTACTCATGTTATTTGCTTTCTCAGTTTTTGAACCAATGGCTTATACCAGACACAAAATGTTCCTTATTTTATTTCCAGTCTCCACAGCTGTGTCTGGTTTTGATTCATCTGCTTTTCCTTGTGCTCTTCATAGGTTGCTTGGACTGCCTTGTTTGGGTTCTCATGTCTTTTGCAGAAACTCTGTAAAGTTACATTGACACAATGATTTATCTGTGATTAACATGATTCTATTTCTTTCGAACATTTACACCTCTTTCTTGTAATATGCCACTCACTATATACTTCTTCAGTTTATGGGTTTATTCCAATTAACCCATGCTATTTTTATTGATGGCTATTACTATTTACTGGCACTTTTACTATGAAGGTAGTGATTTATTGATATGGGACATGGCGTTTTATAATGATAACTATAATAGATAGTTATCTTTATCTACTAACAAGGGTGACAAATATACTATTAGCTGCACAATTTCTTTCTTACAAGTAGTAACAATAAAGGAAAAAATGAGGTTCAAAGTGTCTAATCAAGTCTTATTATTCTAAGCAATTTTGAGAAAAAGGGTAATTTTCTTGATTTTCCTAGAGGGTTTTTTTCAGATATTTAAGTCTTTTATTTCTATTATTTCCATAATTAAATTCTTATGAGGTAAGTAATAAATTATTTAAAGGCTAATATTAGAGAACCCCAGAGCAGCATGTATCTTTCAAATTCTACTTTTTTCTTTCATAAAAGAAGTATAACAAAGATACTTGTAAGATGATGTGTGCATCCGATGGAGAAAACCATAGAGAAGAACTGAAAATTCTTACAACGAATCCTGTCTTAGCTCTTATCCATGCTTTGGCATAGGAAATTTAGACACTGTCCCAAGATTTGCAAGCTGCAGGCTCATTACCTCATTCTAAAATGGTCAATTGCTGTCTTTCTATGTCCCAGTTTCACTGTGAGAAACGACTCTAAAGATTTCTAGGAGACACAATGTGCCTATTAGATGCTAATTGTGTAACTGCCAATGTACCCGACTCCTACTGATTCTTTACTGATCAGTGGACTGCCATCAGGTTATTCACTGCTAACTTGTATTTACAGTTGTATATAAATGTTGTAGTCCAAAAAAAGACTTTCATTTTGCTATAATCCTTCTAAGACTATTTTGTTATTGCTGTGAAAAACTTTTATGGCTCATTCAGTCTTTAGTCAGATCAGTATGGGGTTTTATGTCTTTGTCCTTCTGTTCCAGCTTCTTTACAGAGCAACAGTGCAGCTCAGAAATACTATTCAGGGCAATATAACTAACGAAATTTCGGTGACCTTTTTATCTCCTTTCTATTCTCTCTTCTCATCTTTCAAAATTTTTCCAGTGGTTGTCGGTATGCTTTTTCAGTGATTTATGCAAGAGCATACGTAAGATAAGTTAGAAGGAAAAAACCCCCATTTTTCACAATTTATCCTATTAAGGCATGAATTTTCTTTTAATACCTTTTATACTGACCCAATCAAGTAAATAATTCCTCTCGTAGTATGGAGGAGGAAGAGGAGTGGGAAATAATTGCTTTTGCCATAAACTTATTCAAGAACTACACAAAAGAATTTTTGAAGTCACTTACTTACTATTGCAAAAATTTGCTGTGAACCGACATCTTTTGGAAGTTCTTGAACTTTGCATGTTTTTTTTTCACAGATAAATTGTGTAGTATTGCTGTAACAATCTTACTGTACTTATGATTATACACATAGCTGATTTACAAACACATAAGCTTGTATTTCAGAAAAAAAGTTTTTACTTTTTTTCTGTTATTTGTTGTTTAGTTTCTCAGTTTTATTTAGTTAGTCCCCTGCAGAGGATATGAAATGAAGTGGAGCAATTTGTTCTATAAAGAAACAAAAAAAAGCCCAAATGCAAACATGTTAAAAAATTTATAACAAATATAAGGTTAGTTAAGACCCTGTATTGAGGTCTAAGAAACCCCTTTACAGTCAGATGCAATCAGTCCCAGAGTACAACAGAGCAGGCCAGACATAAATATGCTTACCTGTCACAGCCTATGCACCAAGACAGAAGCAATGGTTTGATGCTCACATGAAAAATAAATATTATCTTTAAAAAAAAAAAGAAAAAGATTATTTGATAATAGTATTAAAAAGTCCCTGTTTCAGTAAAATTATTTGAGTTGCTAAGTAAATAAATGTAAACATATTATAAATACAAGAACAATGGTTACTAGGTGGCCGCGAGTATGACAACTGAATTCTTTAAATATCACTAAAGGAAAAATCTAAAACTTTTTTTTTTAAAATATCCAAGAATTAATAATAAGTCATAATCCTGAGACTCTGTCCTTCTAGACAGCAGAAATCTCACTGGAATTAATCTTCTGTCATGTCACTGGTGAAAAAATAAGCTGAATCCAGGTTTAGGAAACATATTTTTTTATCTGTACCAATGCCTTCCAATGCCTACAAGACTGCCAATGTACATAAAAGGATGTCCTGTGTATGGGAAAAAGCTGCTCCCACTAAAACAGTGCAGATATAGACAGGTAGCCTCTTTCCTCATGGGAGCTCAAGGACACAGCATGATGACACAGCAAGGCAGGATGATTACTGGAGCTTCCTTTGAGGCAAGAGAGTTCAATGCCAACAATGATGCAGGAGGTGCTACTTGCTGGGAAAGCCAGAACTGTCTTCCTGAAGCACAAGGGTGACATAATATGATCGTTTGCTGGCCTGATAGAGTTGTCTGACAATTACTTCTGTTTTGAAACTGTGCTGAATCTCAGTGAAAAGCCTGTGCCAAGACAAGGCAGGATAAGCACTCAAAAGTCACAAGTTCAAAGGGAACAGGCACCCTGTATCTTTTGCAAGTAAAGTGTCTGTATGTGGTAGTGTGAGTGGGGAAAAAAGCAAAGTATGCCATAAGCTAGGTGTTTTGGTTTTTTTTCTTTCTGTTTCTTACTTCTGAATGTCAACATCTTGGTGTGTTGTGAGGGGGGTAATCACATGCAGAATTCCCCTGCAACTTGACAGAAACCTGTCCAAAATGGGTTGATGGAATCATTGGTGTCATCTCTGAGAGAAAGTGGCCGCTTGCTCACCTGTTGTATTAAATTCTATGCTCAGCAGCAGCTTGGTGTGCAAGATCACCTTATATTTTAATCATATCTTATCTCATATCTTAATTTTTCCACTTCAATTGATCAATTTCAGGTACTTATGATATAAGGCTTTGCATGACTGTGCATAGTAATTTCCTGTTCTTTGTAGTTGTGAATCTAATTTTTGTAAAATGTCTTACACTGTTAAAGTGCATATATTTTTAGTCACAGCTGAAATATATATATTTCAAATACCAAGTTCTGATAACAAGTGTATGTGATTATGGAAAACATTGCTCTTATAAAAGCAAACCTCTACTAAACATTTCAGGGTGACTTAAAGTATATGATTGTTTTACTCTCAATAGCAAATTTCTCCTTGATACTTGCCTATGTATATTCACAGTAAATTGAGTATTCAGGAAATACTGGACTGCTGGTGTAGTTTTGATTTTCTCTAGGCAGGCTAGTATCAAGCAAAACACTGTATTTTTCCATATATCTTCCATATTTCCCTGTAAAAGGAGCGAAATTCCTTTTAAAATACAGTCTTCTCTGAAAAAAAGTCCCTGGATAACCCACATAAATTTGGATTCTACAAGAGGAATAAGAAACAAAAGAGATGAAGGGCATGAAGACATTGTCAGGTAAACTTCCTTTGTACTACTCACACATATGGAACTACTACTGTTGCTGAATTGTAAAGCTGCTTTACAGATGATTTATAGATTACACTATATTAAAGTACAGTGCTTTTTCAGGAACTGTTTTATGTTATACCATTATCATATCACATCATCACTGGTACAGGATGAATGTAAATTAAATAGAATGTTGCAATTCCTTTGTAGCACACAATCCAAACATAGTAGGAAGGCCACAGAAAGCAATTTGAATATTTTAAAAAGAACGTGCAAACTACAACAACTGATTAGATCTCTGCTCCTTATCCCACATTCTTTTCTATTATCTAACTTCTGACTGATTCTATGAGCTTCTTGTAGACGAAGTCTTGATATATGTCATCATTAAACAGCAAGATATAAATGTGAATGATTATGTGCTGCTGCTGCATTAGAATTTCTCACAATTTTCACTTGTTAGCCAAGATTGGTATCTTCTCCATTGGCTGTAGTTTTCAGCATTACTTCAAATATGTCTGTCATGTCTTCCTCTATGCAGGGAAATTGAACAAATGGAGCATTGTGCTTCCACAAACTGATTAGGTAGGTGCCTCAGTAAGGAATGTCTGAGTAGACAGAGTCGGACAGCTGAATGACACGTGCACAGCTGGGACATATTGAGTAGAGTGCGTGGAGTAAACAGCACTGCCAATTTATAGCTGCTGAGGCCTGAGTTTGTTTTCTGTGGCAATTATTATATTTCTTTCTAGATTTTTCCATCTTTGACAGAATGACTAATGTGGTCACAGATTCGCTGTCACTCTTACAGTTTCTTTCAACATTCCAATTTCCATTTGGGAAAATAAGGCAAATCTTTTGTTTGAAACACGGTTCTGTATAGCAGAGGATATGCCTGTCCCCAGTATTTTTTTCAACACAATTCTGTTGGTCTTTAATGCATTCCCCCTTCCTCTGTCTCTTCTAGTGTTTTCTTCTAGCTCATGTTGTGGAATTTAGTAGATAAAGGGTAGTAAATTATTGCTTTGTTTTACATATTTCCTCAGCACAGGCACTAGAAGCAGTACTGCTCTCCACAATCCTTCACCAAATCTAACTGCATAGGAAAGAAGAGAAGTTAATTAAAACTGCAACTAATTAAATAAGATTCAGTTTAATTTTCAGCACTATAAAAGTTACTGTATTTTGAATCCCTAAAGAAAAATAGTTCTGCAGTCAAGAAGCACTGACTTTAATACCTCAGGTTAAAAGGCCCAGATCTTTTTGTTTTACTTGCATGAAACTTGCACTAGAATTTATGAAATAAGGCAAGTGACATGAGCTTCAGACTCTACACATAAGCTACTGAGAAATATGGAAGCTGAAATTGCAAGTTGCCAAAGAGCCCCTGCAATTTAAGGAAAATTGGTACAGTAAGACTCTGTCTTGTGAAACGAAAGCTTAATCAACCAGTTCACTAAAACGGCAAAGTATAATGAAATACATCTAGTCTAAATAATGTACCTAACTACCAATTTTGTAAAAAGCTGAAAATAATTTGTGTAATCACTGGAAGTTACAGTAAATGATTGTATTATCTTACCTGGAGGTCATGACTGTTAATAATGTGCATTTCTGGACAATATATTTACATTAATACAAATTTATCTTTGGTATCTTTGAATACACCACATCATTTGAATGGGTGCCTAGAATGAAATGACACAACTCCAAAATATCACAATCGTGGCAGATTTGCCCTAGATGTTATTAAATGTTGGTGAAATAATAAATGGGTTTTTTGTCTAATACTGAATATATTTGCTAGATGTTGTATCATACAATTGCATTTGCTTTGGAGCTGATGGAGGAGAAAGCTAACAGTCTTGTATCCATTATAATTTCACAGGCATATTTACAGTATACAGAGACTACAAGAAAAATCAGTGTCCTTTTGCAGTAGGCATCTGGAATAAATAGAAGCAAACCAAATCCCACAAGCTTACTCTCTGAAGATAAAAAAAAAGAGAAAAGGATGTTGTTCTGAGTTTAATTAACCAAAGCATTTTATTTTTTCTTTATTTCATTTTATTCTTTAAAACAATAATAATCTTGAGGAAATATTACATATTGATTGCTTGTTTAATCAAATGTGGTCAGAAGATCACTTACTCCAGGATTGCCTGGAGTAAATCTGGGGATGAAGAGAACCACAAGACCTGCCTAAAGAGAAAATATATCTGCTTATTTTCCTGGGCAAAAAACTTACTCTACCTGGCAAAAAAAAATTACATTTTCCTGTCCTTGTTGTTTCATAGTTTTCCCTTTCAGCAGTCTTCCAGGTCTCCTTCTTTCAAGTACTGCTCTGTGCATCTAATGAGTGCAAACCGAGCAGCGCATTTATTTTGGTGTGATGGATAATAATGATTTTACTGATAGACTTTATCTGCTTGTAGCCCTTGCGTCATTTGCAAGGCAGTTCGACATTCTATCTTGCTGCTTGTTGGGGAACACTGATGCATCCTCTCCCAGAAAACCTGAGGTCTCATGGTTTGTGAGACCTGGCTCTTCACCACCATCACAGCAGCACTTCCTTCACTAGACTCTGAACATTTTGGTAAGGAAGCTTCACTGTAATTTAGGATATAGAGTGTTTGTAAGGTACAGGTTTGGGGAATAATCCAGATTACTTCAATGTCTTCTTCCTGTTCATACTGAGTTGTGTTTGCTCTTGGTTTTATATATATACAGTCAAATTTCTCAGGCAATACATAATCAAGTACATACTACATAAGCCATTGTAAAAATGTAGCCATCCCTGCTAAGAACATAGTTTCTCAGTTGTCATAAAAATCATTTGTCCCTTTCTGTCTTCACCCAGGCAAAAGTGAAAATATATTCATGAAATCCTATGCCTAAAATATTAGCACTGAGTTCTGGAAAATTTTGTTCCACTTGTTTCAAGAGAAGAGGCCTCATGAAAGACTCTTTGAAACTCCAGAGTTTCATCAGTTGCTCTGACACCCAGAGGTGGCCAGTCTTGTCAAAATCTGTTAAAAACATAATGAAGAAACTAAATTTAAATCACCATATTGCATACTATTGGACTGTTAGTGACCTGTTCTGAGTGGACGCTGCCCAGGTGTGCCAGTGATACTTCAAGATATTATAATTGAGGATGGCCTCTCAGAGTACATCACAGATGGCCATGTGGATTGGGAATAGAGTCTATCAACATCTTACGATATTTTCACATTTTTAATAAAATGTGCCAAGCAATCTAGCAAATCACTGAGCAGTAGACATGCTGTAGACAGTAAAACACTTAATTCTCCAGGGATGACCAGATTGCAAAGAGTGTGTGCCACAAGAGTTTACTACCTACTGAGAAATGAGCTGTGTGTGCAAAATGGAATTTTGTTTACAGGAGACCAAACAGTAATCCTTGTAGAGTTAAGAGTTAACACACAACAGTGATTCATGCTTCAAAACCAGGAGAAAAGACATGGGCAAATACAGCTAGGAGGTGTGTTTCTTGAAAAAGAGAAGAGATCAAGCTCAGTGTAACAAATGAAGTATAAAACAGTACAGTAATAAAAAATAAAATAGGACAGTGAAGTCTCCTGCAACTAACTTCCACTGTATATTTGTAGCATTTTATCAGTGAAGGAGAGCTTTCTCTAAGTCACAAGAACTGGGACTTGGAGACTGAAGACAAATCTTGCAGGTGAGATGCATGGTCAGACAATATGTTACAAAATTCCAGTGAGAACTGGAATCAAAAGTTCCTCAAATGCCTTCTCACAAAGCAGTCATTAAGCAAAACCATTAAAAGAAATAGTAAAGAAATCAACCATGTAGGCAAGACAGTCTGGAAGACATTCCTGTCTGGCAGGTCAGACCATTATTATATACTATCCTAGTTATTACACAACTCTTGTGGCCCATGCAAGAGCTACTGGGTTGAAGAAATAGCATTCACCTTTCCAACAAAAAGAACAATTTCCTTAAATTTATGAAGGAAATACAGCAGAGTGGAGAAACTCAGAGAGTCAAATGAGTAAGCAGTGAGTTTTCAAATTTAGGTGACAGTATGCTACCTCAAATGACTAGTTTTGGACTGAACCAGCAAAGAACCTTATACAGTAGTGGCAAAAGAAAATGTTTAAAGCTGCCATAATCATGAATTACACATTAGGATGATGAAAGAGATGGCGTTATAATAATGCCATCTTGACAACAGGACTGACAACTCCTTTTAAGATTAAAAATTGGAAAGATCAGTGACTACCAACTAACATGACAATGTCAGACTCATAATATACTTCAGGAAGAAATTTATAAGTGTAAATGCACGGATAAACATAACTCTAAAAAGCAAGACCTATTGTGAAGTAGATTATCCTTTTCTTTTATACTAGTTTCCACCTTGGATGTAAGACACATTACTGCTCAAACTGATGTATTTCCCTGTGGAAATCCTTGTTTTGGGCAAACCACCATTTTAAAACAAAATAATGTGTTGCTGGTTGCATGTTGTTTAGCTTGTGCCCCAGGTAAGTACTTTTGGGATTGTCACCTGTTCTGCGTGCTCACTGTAATTCAGCAGCTGAGTTTGTGCTCTGGTATTCATACATAGAGTTTTCCCTAGGGTTATAGTTTAATTTTTAAGATCCCTTCATTTTCCATGTTTAATTACATTGTTCTTGCAATCATAAAGATTCATGCTAAAAAAAAAAAAAGAGAGAGAAAGAAAAAAAAAAAAGCCGGACAGAACTAATCATGAGTTAGAAGAGGTGGAAGCTTTTATACTGTCACCATGAATAATAGAAATCCAGAGTGCTTGCACATTGCACAAATGCTCTTCCACTAGATTTTCTAAACTGCAACCATATGCTTGCAATGCAAAAATATCACAGGGAGTACTGTCCTACTTATTACAGCAAAAACAGTGGGTTTTAGCTCTTCTCAGTTAGGCAGCAATGTAATGTAGTTAAATCAGCAAAGCATTCCCCAGAATATAAAATCCTTGTAAAATTAAATAGTTACATTGTTCTCTGATGCCTCTGATGTGTATTCTCCCTAGTAACAGGGACCCAGAGAGGTTCCCATGGAGAATAGTGCGGTACAGAGATAATCTGAAGTAACAGAAGAATGTGAAAATAGGCTTTCTCTTTGCTTGTTTTTAAGTGATGAAGAAAGAAATAATGAGCATGGAATGATTGCATGATTTAAAATACATAAAACTACGAAAGCATTGTGTGCAGAGCAAGTCAGGAGATTATTTGAGGATGGTACAGTGACAGCTGTTTCTGCTTTATTATACAGCAGAAGTAAACCTGTTGGCTTGTGAAATGCCCCTTTTGTATTTCTAGCACTATCAGCAATTACAGTATGCTACTGGAACATATGGCAATGTAATTGAAGGTGTGGCAAGAAATCAGAGTTAGGCACTTAGGGCCATATGTTCCCATCCACTAGATAGAGTGGAGGGAAGCAGATGGGCACAAGTTAAAGTGAGGAACAAAGGGCTGGCATAGTCTGCCCAAAAGGCAAAGACAGATAAGTCACACTTTGGTGTGTGTCAAAGTGGTGAGCCCTTAAGAAAGCCGGATTCAGTGTGTTGCCTCTTAAGAACTAACTCAAATTTTGAGGTGTGTTAACTCTGAACAAGAGTGCTAGCTGAATGAAAATGGGCAGCTGCTGCACCACAGTGTGTTTCCAGATACTATTCTCATAGACCAGCACTGAGTGGTCTATGAGAATCCAGGGAGCATGCTAATGAGACATAAGGGGCTAGGAAAGCTGTGTTTGATGGCTATTGGCCACAAGTCCTTCTCTCTGCACCCTTCACATCAGGGTGCTATGAAGTATATTTTCCAACAATTCTTCAGATTTTTGGTTTCTCCTCATTAATTCTCCTTCCATCCTCTTGTCTCAGAAGATATTGCATCATTGTTTATCTCCAACCATTTTCAGGACAGTTTTGGTAGCATTTGGACATGGACGTAAAGCACAGCCTGTTCTACTTAATGATGTTTATCCCTCTTCACTATCCTTCTTGTTTCTAAAATGGACATAAAGCCTACTTTTCAGTTAGAATGACAGAAGTTTGCACCAACCTTACATTAAAGTTTTGACTATAAACATTGGTTGGACTAGATGACCTTTGGAGGTCCCTTCTGGCCTGGACAATTCTACGATTCTATGATTGGAGAGAGATGTGGGAAAGTTAAGTCATCGTTACTATATGCTTTGATTTCAGAATTTTATTAGAGAAGAAGTTAAAGACAGAAGAAATTAAAGAAATTAAACATGAAATCTGTTAGTGTTTTCTTACAGTATAATATCCTTCCTCCAAGAATGGTCTTTATTTCAAAGCACTCAATATGTGAGCAGTAAGTCAATTTTTAGTCAGCAATTGATTTTAGATCGTTATCTCTATCCAGTATGACTTAGTATCTGTGCCTTCAGAAAATCAATAGCACTATAACTAACTTCTGTATATATTTCACTATCATATATCCTATTTATAAAATGCTATACCAAGTATTCGTTATTTTGAGTAACACTGGAAACAGTACGCTGATTTTTTTCTGTAAGGAGAAATGGCCTGTTTTCTGTGGGGAAAACAAAAGGAATGTTTTTCTTATTTCACTGAAGAAAATAAAATAAGAACATTATTTCAGTGCTAAAATCTGGATTTTGACATTACCCTGAATCATACAGCTACGGAAACCAGACTATACTTTGCTATTAACCAACCTTGCAATTTAAGAAGTTAGGTATCAATAACAAATTTAAGAATGCAAAAACCAGTGAAAAAACTGGAATTGTAAATTCATATATACCAATGTTAAGTGGTTTGTTTTTTTCATGATTAAGTAATATCTTCTTCCACTTAACGTTAAACATGAACAACAGTGAGCCTGTTATGCTACAGCAGGGGGCAGCATGGTATGCAGTTTTCCACTCGATAGCCAGGCTTAAGCTATTAACAATGTGATTTACTAATTAGCACCGAGCTTTGCTGCTTACAGACTGTTGTGTAAACTCCATTCCTATCAAAACAGGCACAGAAGTGCAAGTTCCGTGGACAATCTGCAGGATTTGGCATAGATACAAGACATCAGGAAAGTATCAAAGAGGAAAAGAATAAAATCATTATTCACAAAAATTACAGTATGTAGTGCAGGTTAAGACCTCATTTTTTAATCAGTCCTCAGCCATTAGTGCAGAAGCACTTAAGATAATAAACATCAGATTACTACTAGTCTCCTTGATGTGCTGCAGACCTGAGGCTGACACAGTGATAAAATGACACCATTCTCCGCTAGCAAAGCAGTTCCAGTGTCTTTATCTTGTACAGTTTCCAGCCCAAATGCTCACACTGAAATCAGTTTTGCTAAATTCCGTTACATCATTAAGGCATTGAGTCTGAAGACATGTTGTTGCTGGCAATTGGGAAGATTTATCTTTAGTATTGGCCCCCCAAAGGTCAAAAGTGAGCATAATTATCCCAAAAGCCTTTTGTTTATAGATGTGCCTGTAGGATCGATACAATTGTTGTGAAGGTGTGCTGGAAATGAGGAGGGCACTTGCAGTATTCTGCATAATTGATTCTACAGTTGATTTAAAGTGCACTGATCCTTACTTCTTGTTTTTTTCAACTCAGTGCCGTGATTGAGAAGATTCCAGTTAATGCTCAAGAATCTGTTTCACTACATAATTTCCCTGCCATGCTAAATAGACTGTTCTGTCCTTATTACAGTATAAATTAAGGAAAGCAGAAGGAAAATTGATTATTAATTTCCTTTTTAAAGCAGCAGGGCAGAATTAATGATATTATCGCTTTCTGATGAGGAAGGGTAGTTTCTTAAACCAAACAGAAAAATAGCTCTAACTGCTAATCAATTACACCTGGATTAGAAGATATTACTAGCAATTAATGGTCATGTAGCATTGAAATCAATGAGGCTTGTCAAAAGAAATAATGAGGCCCATAGCATTGCCACTCTTTAGCTACTGTAACTTCAAATTATTGGATGGAAATAGAAAATCCCTTACTGAAAGCAAGGAAGGCTAAGTGCATGCTGAAAAACATTAGAATGTTCATAAAACAGAACCTCCCAATATTCATTAGCTCTGAAGATTAATTAAGAATGGGCTGTGTAATCTTCATATTGCAAGAGGCAGAGAAAAAATATACATTTTCCTTTTTGGTTAATTAATTGCACTGAAAGTGGGTCACCTTATCATTTTGCATGATGTGAAATATGCAGATTTTTAAGGTTTCAACACTAAAACAGGTGATACTCAGCAATTTTGCTTTGAGAGTCTGACTTTGTTTCAACCTGAAACTCAAAGCAAAAATTGAGGAGGAGGGTAAAAATCTACATGGATAAAACTGAATCAAATATTTGAGCAGAACCTACAAAACCAGATGTTAAGTTTTGCTGAGATCTAGTAACAGAAAAAAAGCATAAAGTTAAGCAGTTATGTTCTTGCTCAAACCAACTTAATTTTAGGAGGGTAGACCATCTAGTGTTATTTATTTCAGTGATGACCACCTTTGAAAACATGTGGTCCTGCACAGTAATTACTTATCTAAATATGCATTTCCTCTTTAGCTGGTGTAATTAGGTTTGCAAATGTTGTCTGTTTTCTTTTCTGAAAATGAGTGCTGTTAGGGAAGATTTCATTCACAATACTCAAAAAAAAAAAAAAATGTAGATCCAGCTTGTGGAAAATCACAAAGTATTTGCAGGGGTGAAAGAGTATGGCTTTGCATGCACTAGCCTTGACAGTCCTGCACAGAAGTCATTCAACACTGCTAAATTACATATAAATCCATCCCTTGGTACAGTATTTTCAGAAGATGACTCTCAGTGTACTAAATGGTACTTAAACACACCTAACATCACATCTGGAAGACACACTTGCAGTGCGTGGTGCATGGAGCTTTGAGTCTCATGAAAATTCGTTTGGGTAAGTCCAAAAGACGAACCAAGGCATGATCTGCAAGCAACGTGGTTTATTCAACTCTACCCACAGCTCCCTGATCATATGACAAGAGACTCAGGCAGAGCTAGAGGTTTAAATATAGAGCCAAGAATAATTTCCAAAAAAAAAAGTTAAAGAAATGGCACACTGAGAGTTATAAATGCTCTGGATGAAAGCCACAAACAGAGCAAGGTAGGAATTTGCAGCCCTAGGATATGAGATGTGGAACACAAAATTATAGTACTTTGGCCCGGTACTTAGTTATTCCCCAATAGATGGTATCCATTTCATAGTCTGAGTACATGAAACAGCAGTGGGTACAAATAAATGCGTTGCGTACACTGGCAAACAAAAAGATGAAGAAATGATAATCTATGATGAAATAACACAGCTTAGTTTCACTAAATCTTCCTGTGAAAGTATGCAAACTTTTCACATTCCATGACTATAATGCCTAACAATTAACATATTTTTCATTGTTTATCTATATACTCATAGAACATGCAGTCCAAGATTTATTTAAAATTAATTGCATTTTTAAAACCCGTTTAAAAAGAGAGCGTGTGATATAGTGTTACATTTTATTATACAGTGAGGAAAAGATAAATTTGCTTTATTATTTCTCTGAGTGACATTTCCTTTGGTCTTACACAGCCACCAATAAATTGTACTGGTCTTATTTTTCCAAAAGCTGAAAGAAACTAAAATACTAAGATCTCAGAAAATGCGAGTGTAAACTCTGACCTTGGTATGGTGACACCACCAGAGAAGCCAGGTATGGGTGACCGGGAGTAACTGGAATGTCATGTATGCATCAACACTAAGAAGCTCTTTTGAAAAATCAAAGAAACTGTAAATCACACAGTTACTGAATTCGTAGTTAGATTAGTTCCATCTCTTCTCCCTTTACTAACAAAAATTACAGTTCTCAATACACTTTTAGTAAGCTTTTTTCAACTTGATATAATTTTTGGGGGTGGCGAGTTGGTGGGGAGGATTTTTCTGTACATCTGTTACCAAAGAAAATTTTTCTCCTGTAGCTATTGCATTTTATTCATCTTGCTAACTCTGTGCATATGAATGGATACACAGATCTCATCTGGAAATCTCTATTTCTGAAAGCAGAATGGGTCTGACCGTAATAAAGACACCCGGACAATTTCCACTCAGTGCATGTTAGGAAATAGAAGAAAAGAGTGACCTTTGCTAATTCAGTCTCTTAAGGCTAGTTTTTGAGTCTTGAGTTTTCTCCTCTTCAGCAACCCCAATAACCCAGATTTCAGGTTTGCAAGGCTCAGGTTTAACCAAAGGTCAGTTAACACCTTCCAAGCATCAATGAACACTGTAAACTGGGATTTTAGCTCAACTTTCTTTCTTTGTGAATTACTATGACTTAAACATTTAAAAATTACTTCTATTTGTTCATTAAGTGAAAATTTTCCTTGCATTTTCCGGTAGTGTAGAAACTAGGTGATTTACCTCTGATAGTCTTAACTACTAGAATAATACACTCTTGTTTGAGGACAAAATTATTGCTCCTGCCCCTCTGTATGCTCCATGTTCATCCCCTGTACTGGCCAAATCCTTTTCCTCTAAATATTTACAAAATGAAAGATTTTTTGAGGTGACTTAAAATAAATACATTAATTAGTTACTTATCAGAGGGAACACTGTGGCAGATCTTAAAGGCAGTGCAAATTTCACTTCTTTCACAACTGCAGGACTATTTTTAAGCTTTCCTTTACAAAATATAGTGGAAATATATTTATGAGATACAAAAGAAATTCTCCAGCATTTCACGTTTGCCAGGCAACAGAGATACAGTGTAATATGTTGTTTTCTTTGGCCTTTCTCATTATCTTTATTCATCCTTTAGCATCTGTGTAGTATTTTCTACTACAGCTTGCAGGGTCTCCAGCTAATGTTACATACAGAATTTTAAGAGGTTTATTCTTAAATTTTTTAAACTTCCTTTCTTTTTTGTCCTGTATATAGCTTCAAATAAAGATACATGTTCACTGTCTAACACCATGTCTTTGTAAAAGTTTAATCCATGATTTGTATGTAAAATTCCTAAAGGAGGCCAGCGTATGCTTCATAGGTTGAAGCATCCAGCGCATTGTAATAGACTAATGAGTGGCAATGCACAGTACAAAAATATGTAATGAGTTGTCTAGAACAGCAGTCCCAGGTTGCGAAACTTTTTATATTTACATGTAGGAATAGACATACATATGCCATTTCAATTGGTTTCCAATCTTCTTTTCAAATTTTATGCTTCAGAATAACTCAATAATAAACAGAAAATTTGCCAGAGCTCAGTCTTCTGCTTAATTTGAGGAGTCCCTCATCTTCATCTCTGCTTTTTTTTTTCCCCAGTCATTGTTAGAAAAAAAAAACCTTCAGGGTGCCTTTTTTTTTCTTTTTTTTTTTTTTTTTTTTTTTTTTTTTTTTTTTTTTTTTTTTTTTTCTTTTTTTCTTCTCCCCTTTTTCTTTCTTTCAATACTGCATAGCTGATCTGTGTCGGGTGCCTTTTTTTTTTTTTTTTTTTTTTTTTTTTTTTTTTTTTTTGTTTTGTTCTTTTTTTCTTCTCCCCTTTTTCTTTCTTTCAATACTGCATAGCTGATCTGTGTCATTTTATGTCCATTAGGGAACTTGTGGTGCATTTGTTGATATTTTGAGCACAAATAAAATGTTGGCAAAGTCATCTCTTATTCACAGTTTTTAGTCTGGAACTTGTCATATGAGGCTGTGTCCTGTGCTATACACTAACATTTTGAAATAGCTCTGAGGTTGTTTCAGTGTGCTTTGGTTTGTTAAAGAACTGTTTAGTTACACAGTCAGTTTGACAGTTGTGTTTGTCCACACAGGTAGGAAAAGGGATGTATACAACGAACAAATCTTTATGCACAGATTGAGGTGCATATCTTTAATTCCCACTATGGTGTTCTCCAAAGTTATTGATAACATCCTTAATTACCTCTCCACTAACCGTAAGCGGACGTGCAGCAGACAAAATTCATCTCACTCAACACAATCTGAAGAAAATACTGTTAAATAAAGCATCTATAAGAAATAATAGACTACTGTGCCAATAAAAGCATTGGCAAAATCGTCTTCTTTCTTATCTGATGTGTATCATGTCACAACTTCTCCCTGAACTGATTATTTCTTTGAAGGACAAGTTATGATTGAATTCATTGAGACCAGCAAACTGGCTTTTATTTTGATGCTGAAGACATTAGAAAGTTGTTATTCAAAGGAATATACAACATTAATCAAGTGCAAGTATTACATACACCAATGTGGACAAACAAAACATTGCAAATATTAAAGGGCAAAAAATGTAATCATATTGGAAACATCAGTTTCCATACTGTGACACTGAGAAGGAACATTGCTTTGCAAAATACTTCTGTGGTTGATTTAAATTTTGCAAGAATTTGGAATGTCACGTGTTAAAATTAATCTCCTTTTTTGTTTGTTCATCCTGTTTGTTTACTTTCCTTTTGCCAATATATACAGGCAACTAGTGGTGTCCTCAGGTTTTTTTCTGGTCTGTTATATATCGTAACCTCCCTTCTTCCCCTTTAGATCCGTAACACTATCTAGTTTTCAGAGGATCACTTTTCAGAGGCTAGGAAACTTTGAAATTCAGTTTCTGCAGTGGAGAAACAACAAATGAAAAGTATGGAAACGATTAGTGGTAGTGAAACATAGCAATCAACGTAAGTTTGACTCTGCCAGGCTGATAGCAAAAACAAAGGAGTAGAAAAGGAGAAAAGGAACCAAAAATGGAATTTTCAAAAGTAACTGTTCTCATTAATTCAAATAGTTTAAAAAAGACATTAAAATAAAGAAAAAATGTCAACATTTGAAATGATTAACAGGAGAGAAATCTCATGACTTGTTGAATAGATCTCCCAGTTGGTAGGTCAGCTTCACTATCTGTCAGGTGTATAAACAGTGAAATACTACAGTTACTATTTTGTCTCTTCTCAAAGCATATAGGCATTGACAAGATAAATCTAACTGACCTTGCTTCCATCATGCTCAGGTACTAGATTAAAATGACACTTGTTTTCATATTATCAGTAGTGCTAAAGAGTATGTTCATTTAGTCTAATATTTTACATAAAAATCTCAAATAATCCCTGCACTGAGTCTAAAAATTTTTGTTTGAATAAGATCTCTTTCAGAGAAACACCCTTTCAAAAAGTTCAAAAAGTGGTGATCCTGCCCTTTCATGGTGAGCAATTCTAGCAGCTAATTATTCTCACTGTAAAAATTTGCACTTTATTTCCACTTTGCACTGGTCAAGATTCTGCTTGTTCAACTTGTTGTTATGCCTTTGTCTGCTAGATTAAAGGTTGTGTAGGCTCTTTTTTGTGTGCATACTTGATGTGGGCTCCTGAGGGTGTTATTCACAGCCTCACTGAAATCTCCCTGCCTTGTGATCTACGCTTTCCAACCAAACAAAGTCAAATTAATATTAAAATAAGGGGGAGAGGGAGAAAGACAGACAGAATGTAAATGAGACAATTTTGTTAATTTCATATGTAAGTATTCTTTTTCTCTATTAAGTCATCTTGCCCAAAAAGCCCATTAATACTTTTTCTTATGTTCTTATTCCTTCCTATACACCAAGAATAGCCAATCTCCTTTTAGTATCATCTTAATGCTAAAAATTTAAAGAAATAGAATTTATTGCCTGTCAGCGTAAGTGATGGTGTGTTCTAGTCACAAGTAAAGGAGGTTATAGGCAAAAAAATATTTGAGTAACAAAATAACAGAGTGGCAGGCTTGTGTCATGTTTTTCAAAACTTTTGACCCAGGCTTTTCTCACTAAGAGCCATGCATATTAGATCTCTGTATGTCAGTGACTGTCAGAAATGATGACAGATGAAGAGAAATCAGAAACCAGTAACGTTAAAACAGATAAACCTCATTACCTTGTTTTCAGAGGACACTGTTTAATAGTAATAGAGCATTTTGGTGAAGTTTCCAGCATTGCACCACCCATGACACAAGCATTCTTACAAAAATCCAGAAATACCTGATGCTGCTAGGATTTCATACTGCCACTCCAAAAATGGATTTGTTTCTGCTTGGTGATATATGGTGACAGGCGGTAGATAGCTGTAAGAGACCAATAAATTCAATTGAAAACTTTTTGGTAGATATGTGAAATTTTGCTATTTAATGACTGGTCAAGATGTTTATCAACTATGTAGTGCAATGGGTATGTGTCACTGGCACAGCGCAATTTGCACAGAGATATCCAGTGAGATAGCACAGACACTAAAAATGACATAACTACCTAAGTGTGTCACTCTTTTTGTGCTAAGAAAACCTGCTTCTTCGTTCTGTACTGTACACATGCACTCTGTGCTCCCAAAGCCTCAGGCCAAGTGGCTGCCTTAATGCATTTTGAAGGAGAAAGCCACACTTCTCTTAGTGAATATCTCACAACTTGCTAACTAGGCCTGTACCACCAAGACAGTGAAACTGGGTAAGACTGTGGGTAAACATGTATCCCACTATAAAAAACATTGGATTTTTGAGAACTAACCTCTTGTTTGAAATACTGCATTAGAGCTGATTTTTTTTTCCCTCTGGCATATCAAACAAATATTTCAAGGAACTTAAACAAAGCCAAATCTGAAGAACTGATTTAAATCTTCAATCAATGAATCAATAGGGAATAATATTTGTGAGTAGTGTAAATTGTTTTTCTCTCAGTCCAAAAAACCTTGAAAGACTGTTTCCAAGCAATGTGTCTGACATCATTGCACAGTAGTTCAAAGACAGCAGTGAAATTACTTGAAAGTAAAAATTCCTTTTTACCTATATGAGAGCAACTACAATCATCTAGCACTGAGGAATTTTGTTTGGGAACTCTTTCTTATTCCAAGGGACTCCAAATTTGCATCATTAGTATCACCTGAGCTTATTTAATCAATGCAACTACACATTGAACCTTCAAGCCACCTCTTGATCAAGGTGAAAAATGTTTCCTTCAAGTTTCTAAGGAGATTATAAAACATATGGGATCCTCTGAGGATTCTTAGCAATTTTCCTTATTTTTCCTGAGGAACTAACTTTTCTTTGGAGAGAGTGTTTCCCCCTAGGAAACTTTGTCCTACTTCTTGTACATAATATAATGAATTAGATGTTTTCACAAAGAGCTAGCCTTTAAAAAAAAAAACAAACATATGACACTGAGATGCTTTTGTGTACTGCAGCTCAATTCTTTGTGCTAGCATGCAAAAGAAATTAAAGACCACTATAATCTTCATCATTTTGTAAACTGCATCATTTCTATAACATCTGTAAGGAATTAATCAACTTGCAGTGATTTAAGTAAATGACATCAGCTAAAATGTTACTAAATGTTGGTACCTACAAAAATAAGTATCTTCCAAATAATAAAGTCATCTGTGAAGACTAAGTTGATTGCAGTACAGACACTGATGAATATTCATACAATGATTATGGCAATATCCACTGCTTAAATGTTGTTATGAGTATTTTCTGATATAATTCCTCCATCCATGCTGTTTATACTGCAGTCTATTAATACATTATTAATTCTGTTTATTTCTGAAGGTTAGTTTAGACACAATAAAATAATGACTCCTTTCTAACTATCTTTAAGTGCACTTACAGATATGCCTTCCTGTCAGTGTTGTGATTTGTTAGTTCATGCTGATAATACCACAACCTAAGGAGGCAACATGAAATTTAATTAAGCTGGTTTTTATGGGAGTGTATGTGAGAAGATAAATGGTTCATGATAAATGAACTCTCAGGACACAAATTGGAGCATTTATTGATTCACTGGCCATTTATCTTGGAATTTATTCCCTAGCAAAAAGAATATTGCTAGACACTTGAATAAAGGTTTTGAATATTATACTAACCTTTCACCAGGCAGTAATAAGTGCCTTAACCAAACTCATTCAGCTTCACTTCTCATTCATTAAGCTGTCATCATCAGCATTATCATCCTTTTCCATAACAGAGGCTCAGCAAATTATAATGGGTTTATCTGGAATATAAAGTCATGAGCTCCAACTTTTCCACATTCTTTATATCTTCATGGTATCTAATAAAAAATGTACAAATCTTATATTGATTCAGGTATTTGTATCAAAATATACTTTAAATGAGGACCACATTTCAATCAGAAAAGCCATTGGGATTTTTGGAGTATTGGCCAGAGCATGTTATGTGATATCAGATTCAGTTTTAATATTTAATGCATAAGCTATTTAAATATTTGTTCTGCATATAGGTTCTCACACATATATATACAGCTAATACCCAGCATTTATTCTTATAAAATAGTCAAGACATAAGGGATTGGGTTTTTTGCCTTTAGCTAGTCTAGATGTATTTAATTATAAGGTTTCTATTCACTTGGGTTTTGTAAGCCATTTAGGCACAAAAAGCAGAATAGTCACAGTAAGGATTCCATTTAGAGTGTGTCTTAATTAAGGATAACATTTCTTTTTTTTAATTTCTTCTTTTTTAAACTCCTCCCCCTCAGGCTCTTTCTAGAGTTATGAACTAACTTGCCTGAGAGAGAGTCTATTTTAAAAAAGGAAAGAAAGCCACAGAAATATTTAGCACTGTATAGTATCTCAGCTTTAAGAAGTGCATCTATTAGCCTGGATTCACATGGGAGACGCATGTGAAGATCAGATATGTTTGAGACAACTGGGAACAAATAGTTGGCTCTTAGAGAATGCTGAAACTGGGGGAAAAGGATGCCATTATACATGTGGTTCCTGGAATAGTGATCAGTAACCAAACTGTTTCACAGAATCACAGAATCTTAGTGGTTGGAAGGGACCTCCGAGATCATCAAGTCCAACCACAAAAAAACAAACAAACAAACAAAAAACCACAAACAAACAAAAAACAAACAAAAAAATCCACCACAAGAACAACAAACCCAAAATCACCACCCACCAACTAAACCCCACACCCACAACCCCACACACTACACTCCACCACAAACCAATAATCTTGGGCACTAGAGCGTGCCGTGAAGAGCCACATCTACACGTTTCTTAAATACCTCCAGTGATGGTAACTCCACCACCTCCCTGGGCAGGCTGTTCCAGTGCCTGACCACTCTCCCAGTAAAGTAATTCTTCCTAATATCTACTCTGAATCTCCCCTGCCGCAGCTTCATACCATTACCTCTGGTCCTGTCATTATTCCTTTGGGAGAAGAGGCCAACCCCCACCTCTCTACAACCTCCTTTCAGGTAGTTGTAGAGGGCAATGAAGTCTCCCCTCAGCCTCCTCTTCTCCAAACTAAACATGCCCAGTTCCCTCAGCCTCTCGTCATATGACTTGTTCTCTAGACCCCTCACCAGCTTGGTGGCTCTCCTCTGGACACACTCCAGCACTTCAGCGTCTCTTTCCTGTAGTGAGGGGCCCAAAACTGAACACAGTACTCAAGGTGAGGCCTCACCAGTGCCAAGTACAGAGGCACAATGACTTCCCTACTCCTGCTGGCCACAGGTTGAGCCTGGTGAGTGTTGCTCATATTTGTTAACTGATAGCAACATTTAGACATTAGTTTTAGTTGTTCAGTGAAGGATTTTCAAGAATGCCTTCTATAGTCTTGTATGGCGTAGCAGAAGCTGATGAGAGGGATGGAAGAGTGAATTGGCTGCTTTGGAAATTTGAGGGCTATAGGGATAAGCAGAAGGAGGCACAATGGGTCTCTAATAGACCCTCTGAAATGGAACAATACATGGTGTTTCTAATGGCCCCAGAACAACTGTCATTAACAGGAGAGGAGGACAAAGTCATCTGAGAGACTTTAAAAACTCAAAGCTTCCCTGAAGAATTTTATGCAAGTGAAAAACTCTGCCTTAAACAGGGTAATGTTTCCTCTAGAAAAGTTTTCTCACATACTCTCTGTTCTGGTAACTTACAATTGCTTTGACCTGAAACAAGTCTTCATTCCCTGGAGGGCTGGCCTAGGATCTTGTTCCGGAGCATCAGAGAATATCAAGATCAGCTGTGCTACAGAGCTTCTTATGCTCTATACAACACAGTGTACACTACAGATAGAAACAAAAGTGGTTCAGGCACTTACACAGTTTTTATATTGGCTATTCTTGTCCTTAGCCATTAGGTTTTGGTCTCTTGCGGAAACAAAATCTAACCATTATGGCTGGTGTTTTATCACTGTCTTAAGATGTGATTCTAGGACCATAAGTGCAAATTCTGCGCTCAGTTTGAGCCAGTTGCTGATCTAGCCAGCAATGTCTGTTTGGGCTAAGAAGCCTAAAGTGCATAGATTTGATAATTTCTTCAATGTTTTCATTACAGAAAGTAACGTGCCTTAACCAGTTTGTTCTGAAGGACTTCTTCACTCTTTTCTTACTTCTTTTTTTAGGACTTCTTTTGCTACTTTTGCTTCCAGTAGTAGAGCATTATTGTGAACTGAGAGATACAATACATTTTATTGAGGATGAATTCAAGAGAAATTAAGATTTAAAAAAATGATGACATTTTTTCTAGAGATGTCATGTAGGTCCCCCCTGTCACACTTGTAAGGACTTTAAAGCACACCTAGGAAGTTAGAATTAATGATGTGGACAACCACATGAATAAATCATTCATTTAAACAGGTATTCATCTTTCAGCCCATTCATTCAACTAGGGAATTGTCCCTTGGTTTCTGTTCCCCATTCCTTCAGGATAATCTTTAATGGCAGAACCTTGGTCTTACTGGTTCAGTGAAAATATAATTCATTGAAAAGAAAACGGCTTCATCTAACTGGTACTGATGAATGCCTGTGCCACAGTGATGTAAAAATGATGATTAGAGCATGCTGGTGGGAAACTGAAGGATAGACCTTGCAGACAGAACTCTTTCTGAAAGTTAAAGGGCTCATTGATGCATTTTCAGCTATGCTTTCAAGTGGGTCAGTTGCAATATAGATGCTACCCTGATCAGGCTCTGAGGTATATCAGAGATTTATATTGAATGCTGAGGTTGGAGATAACCAAAGTACAGTAGATCTAGATATTCCCTGAAAAATTTTTGTAACTAACAGAATTTTAATATTGGCTATATTAGCATAAAGGAATTATTATGTTAAGAAACAGCAATTTCATAACCTTCAATTGACCAACAGTTTTGAGGATAAACCTGAGACAGTAATTAAGTCCATCTGTACTTTTAACGTGTAGAATCAATAGACATAAATAGTAATAAAAAATTCACACAAAATGAAACTATCAGAAGGGGTGTTTTCATTGTCCAGTCATACGTGTTTAAAAGTAAAACCAAACCAATCAACACCAAAATAAAAAAAATCCCCACACTAATCTTTCCTTATAAATGAAATTGCATTTGTTGCTTATTTGCAACATAACTGTGTAAAGTGTAACTGGTTGAATTAATTTCTGTAACTGATTTGAAGTACTAGGTATATTTTGTGTTCTAATATATGTATAATTTACTCATTTTTACCAGTAAAAGGCTTTGCATATTTTTTGAATCACAGAATTAAATTTTCAGAGTAGGTGCCAGATGAATAAAATGAAGAGGTAAAATTTAATATATATTCCTAAAATATGTAATTAATCAATAACTTTTCTTAATTAAAAAAAAAAAAAACATACTGAGAAGTTAGCAAGGTATAGAAGCAAAACTTAATGAAATGCTGAGCCTAAAACATAAAAAAACCCAACAAAATAACAATAACAAAACAAATGAACAAACAAAATAATCTAGTGAGGTAAAGTCCTCACTTAATTCTTTAATTGAAGTCCTGACTCTTTAAGATCTTTCCACTGAAATTCCTCAAGGATTCTGAGAGCTTTTTGTGGAATTAAACAGCACTAGACTTACAAAATGCCGTAAAAGCACAGGAAAAATATTATTTAGAACAGGACGTACTGGAATTCTGCAGTTTTTAGAGAGACAAGAAAATCAGAGTAGTTTAAAAGGTCATGTTTCAGAAGTAGAATGCCTCAGGAACTTTTAGTGATTTGTTTATTCAGAACCTGAGCCTATACATTTCTTTGTGATGTGGTGAGGATTATTACCTCAGTATCTTCTGTAGTAATTCACTTCTGTACAAATTAAATTCAAGGAAGGATGCCCCGAGATGGACAACCAAGTTTCATGTGCTGCTACAATATTCTGGCATGTGTTAACAGAAGTTTTTTGCCTTTGCTCTTTGACTAAAGCTAAGGATCAAAGTATAATTTCAACTGAAAATGTTTTTTTTTTCTTTGGTTAAGTAAAGTACTCTTGGCCAGGTAATTGTAGATGTCATTCTTTCTACATATATTCTGGGGAGACTGCTGTTATACCTTCCCTTTTCTCTCTTAGGAAGAAAATGAAAGATTGTGGAGATAAGCATAAGATAAAGTGACTCTTTCAGCTATCTCTATATAAATCTTACTTTCTTGACACTTGGAAAGAAGTTTGTTAATATTACATTAGGTTTTTTTTCATCAAATATAGTTTTCAACCATTTCACCTCACAATTCAGCTTCTATTTATTTTGCTAGCCTTGTCATGGTGTGGGTAGCTGCACTACACCTCAGTGAAACTGCACAATCAACAAGAATCCTACTATTTACAAGACACAGACACAGTCACATGAAGAAGGGAAAATGACGTGATAAAAAAGCCTGTTAGCAGAAAACCTGTCACTCAGGTTAATGATCTGTTACAGAGCAGTTGGTTACCCTCCCAACATTTCAAAGTAGATATACACTGAGAGAACTAGAAGCATTATATGCAGTTGCCAAAGAACAAAACTAGTAGGAGAGGGAGGGACTGTAGCTTTTGAAATCTGAAGAACTATCTCTGACTACAGCATTAGACATATCTAAAAGAGACATTTCGTACATGAGGTGAGTTAGGCTGATCAGGCATAAAGTGTCCAGAAGCCACGTCCTCTGAGAGAAGAGGACTAAGAAGGAAATCACATGCTAATTATCTTTATGAAAACAGATAAATGGGTTGACGAAGCTAAAAAAACAGTTTAATTGCCTGAAACTGAAAGACTTAAGTTACTTTATATAGAAACTTGTGTTTAATAATAAATAGTGTCACACTAGTTCCTGTTTTACTGACTTGACTTTTCTGGACTACAGTCTTCTCAGCAACTGAAGCATCACGCTATGTCTTTTCAGTCCATGGAACACAGTCCAGCCATACAATCAACACTAGCTACAAGCTTTTATGTTCTTTAGCTTTTTAAATTTATTGCAGATTTGTGCCATCTCTTTCAGAGAAAGCAAGGTACTATGCATGAGACTGCAGTAGGACTGATCACTTTTGACCTAATCTAGTTGTACTAAATACCTTTGTCAATAACAACATACATAATCTGTATCAGGGCCCCATGATGTGAAGTATTTTGAAAACAGAAGAAGAGTGCAGCCTTTCTCAAAAATCTTACAATGTGATTTCAGACAAGACATGACAAATGGTTGTAACTGAAAAAAAAACCACCCCAGCAAATAAACAAACAAAACCCAAACCAAGCAAAAAAACCCCACTGAAACCAACAAAACCCAAAGAAGAGGAGAGGGTGAACAAGGATTATAGTGACAAGAACAGCTGTTGATATCACTTAAGGTTACACTTGCTGGTAATCAGATCCTCAAAAGTTACAGAGAAAGAAGAAAACATTAGACTGTGCTCTAATTCTTCATATCCTCACCATCAAGGCCATAAGAATGAATTAATGCTGTCCCATTGCTTTTTGATTTATACTCTTTCACATGGGACTAAGATGTCATAATTAGAGTAAGTCATGTATTCAAGCCATAATACTGAAATGCTCTTTCACTTTGACCTTTAGATCAATAGTCTGCTTGAGACTGTTTGTTCCCTGTACTATTTTCCTGTTTACAAGCTGTCTGGGCAATAAAGCATGGAATTTAAATGTTTGCCAATCAAAGTATAAAATAGTAGAAGGCTGAAGTTAGAAAGCTATATAGAAAGACTAAAAATAGTGGTGATTTATTATCAAGAAAAGGTATACAATGGTAACAGAAAATTAAAGCCCTCTAGGTAGAAGTTTGAAACAGAAATGGAAAAACTGCCAGCCTGGAAAATAATGAATTTAAATATGGAATTCACTGTTTGCATCCTCTACAGATCTCAAATGGTCTTCAGGTTTTTCCCTTCTCTTTGCTTTACCATATGTTCGTTTGAATTTTCTTGCAAAAAGAAAGAAAAGAAAGGCAGAAAATGGTAGTCCAGTTTCAAAGGGTTAAAACAGAAAATAAAATACAACGAGACAAAGTGATCATGAAATGATAAAATTTTCAATTCTCACTGAAGCAAGGCGGGGGGCCAGCAGGACTGCCACCCTGGACTTCCGAAGGGCAGACTTTGGCCTCTTCAGGAGCATGATTGGGGGTGTCCCTTGGGAGATGGTCCTCGAGGTCAAGGGTGCCCAGGAAAGCTGGTCATTCTTCAAGGAGGCACTCTTAAAGGCGCAAGATAAAGCTATTCCCAAGTCCCTAAAATCAAGCAGGAAGGGAAGAAGACCAGCCTGGCTAAATAGAGAGCTTCGGCTGGAACTCAGGAACAAAAAGAAGGCTTATAATCTTTGGAAAAAGGGCCTGGCAGATAAGGAGAAATACCATGAAGCGGTGAGGATATGCAGGGGGAAAATTAGAAGGGCCAAGGCTCAAGTGGAGCTCAGCTTGGCCACCAATATTAACAATAACAAAAAGGGGTTTTTTCAGTATGTTAACAGCAAGAGAAAGGTTAGGGATAATGTGGGCCCACTGATGGATGAGGTGGGCACCCTAGTAGTGGAAGACACGGAGAAAGCAGAGTTGCTGAATGCCTTCTTTTCTTCAGTCTTCACTGTTAGGACTGCCCCTCATGAATCTGTGGCCTTAGAGGCAAGGGGGATGGTATGGAGAGAGGAAATTTTTCCTCTAGTAGAGGAGGGCCAGGTTCGGGACCACTTGGCCAAACTGGACATTCATAAGTCCATGGGGCCTGATGGGTTGCACCCACGAGTGCTGAGGGAGCTGGCAGACGTTATCGCTGGACCACTCTCGATCATCTTTGAGAAGTCGTGGAGAACAGGAGAGGTGCCTGAGGACTGGAGGAAGGCCAACATCACTCCAGTCTTCAAAAAGGGCAAGAAGGAGGACCCTGGGAACTACAGACCAGTTAGTCTCACCTCTGTCCCTGGGAAGGTGATGGAGAGACTCATACTAGATGTCATCTCCAAACAAGTTGAAGAGTGGGGGGTTATTGGAAGTGGGCAACACGGGTTTACCAAGGGTAAATCATGTATGACCAATCTGATAGCCTTCTATGATGCCATAACCGGTTGGTTGGATGAGGGGAGGGCAGCAGATGTCATCTACCTTGACTTCAGCAAGGCTTTTGACACTGTCTCCCATAACATCCTCATTGGGAAACTGAGGCAGTATGGGCTGGATGAGGGGACAGTGAGGTGGATTGAGAACTGGCTGTGTGACAGGACCCAAAGGGTAATTATTAATGGAGCAGGTTCAAGTTGGAAGCCTGTAACCAGTGGAGTCCCCCAGGGGTCAATACTTGGACCCGTGCTGTTTAATATATTCATCAGTGACCTGGACGAGGGGACAGAGTGTATCCTCAGCAAGTTTGCTGATGATACCAAACTGGGAGGAGTGGCTGACACCCCGGAGGGCTGTGCTGCCATCCAGCGAGACTTGGACAGGCTGGAGGGCTGGGCAAAGAAGAACCTCATGAGGTTCAACAGGGAAAAGTGTAGGGTCCTGCACCTGGGGAAGAAGAATGTCAGGCACCAATACAGGTTAGGGGTGGACCCGCTAGAGGCAACTACTGAAGAGAAAGATCTAGGGGTCCTGGTGGACAGTAAAATGGCAATGAGTAAACAGTGTGCTCTTGCGGCCAGGAAGGCCAATGGTATCTTGGGTTGTATAGGGAAGAGTGTAGCCAGCAGGTCAAGGGAAGTCATTCTCCCCCTCTACTCTGCACTGGTGAGGCCACAACTGGAGTACTGTGTCCAGTTCTGGGCTCCCCAGTTCAAGAGGGACAGGGAACTACTAGAAAGAGTCCAGCGTAGGGCTACAAAGATGATTCAAGGATTGGAGCATCTCCCTTATGAGGAGAGACTGAGAGAGCTGGGACTCTTTAGTCTGGAGAAGAGAAGGCTGAGGGGAGACCTTATCAACGCCTACAAGTATCTCAAGGGAGGGTTGAAGGAGGAGGGAGCCAGACTCTTTTCAGTGGTTCCCACCGAGAGGACGAGGGGCAACGGGCACAAGTTGGAACATAAGAGGTTCCACTCAAATATGAGGAGAAACTTCTTCACGGTGAGGGTGACGGAACCCTGGAACAGGCTGCCCAGGGAGGTTGTGGAGTCCCCTTCTTTGGAGATTTTCAAAACCCGCCTGGATGCAGTCCTGAGTAACATGCTCTAGCTCTAGGCAATCCTGCTTCAGCAGGGGAGTTGGACTAGATGATCTCTATGGTCCCTTCCAACTCTAGAAATTCAGTGAAATTCAGTGAAACATCATATAATCATGGAGTAGAGAGTTAGTGTTGGAAGGGACATTAAAGACTTTATTCCACTCATCAGAGCTTTCTGGGCCATTCAACTAGTTTTCAGTTTAGCCCTTTGAACTTATGCTTTTTCTTTGTGATATGGTCAGTCATTATAAACATCTAGAGAGTTTTTTAACTGCAAACGTACTGCAGAATGCCTCACTGCAGATGATTTGTGCCACTGCACATCTTTTCTGGGTTTTTTTAGGATTTTTTGTTTGTTTGTTTGTTTGTTTGTTTGCTTGTTTTTTCTCTGTTAGCTATTTGCATGTAATTCCAAATGACACACACCAAAATTAAGTGAGTTACAGTGATAAGTTAACACGCCAAGGGGAAAGGCTACAAAGTATGGGAAGGAAAAGAAAGTTGGGAAATCTAAAACGCTAGAGCCATTGAGTATATAGGGGTAAATAATGCTAAAGAGTTTTGTAACTACCTATATTTTATCTACTAACATGGAGTTCAAAACCTGTGGCATACTGTTTCCTGAAATACCTCTCATGAGGTTAGTATTTTCTCTGACAACACTGGAGGGTGTATAAAATTAGTATAGCATTCTTCTCAGTATTTTCTTGCCAGTCTGGAGGAACCACTCAGAAGCACAAAATGTTCATTGAGGAATTATGCCATGATTTTATTTTGAGCTTTTTGACATGAATATTTGCTCCCTGGCATACATCTCTGGCTTTTCCACATGGCATTCCCACAAACAGTTCAAACTATTGCAAAGTAATACTTTAGTCTCCGTGAATGCTCACAAAAAAATTGCCCTATATACAAAAAGTGGTGTTACATGGAAAAGGGTTGAAAATGCACCTTTTCTGGTGATGGTATCAAATTTTAAATTAACACTGATTTTTTACCTTCTTACTATTGAAGTAGATGTAAATTATTTTTTTTTGTTGTTTAAATTTTTTTTTTGTTGGCTTGATTTGGGGTTTTCTGGGGGGTTGGGTTTCTTTTTTGTTGATGTTTTAGTTTTTGGTTTGATTTGGTTTGGTTTTCTGGCTAGGAGAAGCAGTAGCAGACAAGATATAGTATTAATTAGCAGGAGTATTCATAACTGAAAAATCTGTCCCCATATAATCACAGAAAGTAATTATTTTGTGTTCTTTTTTAATTTGTAGAGGGCCATAGTTTTACATGAGTGCAATATTTAATCTACATAATCTAGAAAACAATCAGTGATGAGTAAAATATTTTTAAACAAAACTCAATTCCATTGAGTTTATGCTCCATAACCTCCCCCAAGATTTCCTATACGAAATAAACAATCAGTAAGCAAGAATATAAATTCACGATCAGCTTAACTTGCAATGTGAAAGCTGAATAAATGCCATTAGTAATGGAAAAATATATACAGCGGAAAGAAACATATTACCAGATGATTTACTGCTGTTCATTTTCTTTCATTTTATGATTAGTAAAAAATTATTACATGAATGTTTTATTTCAGAATTTATCCTCTGCTTCCATGTATCCATTCTTTTGGTTTTGTAGACTAGTGTAAACTACGGCTATGTTTTCTAGCTTAGTAAACTGTTCATCAGTTCTGCAGTTTTGTTATATATCAGGCAACTTCTAGGCATAGCAACGTAAAACACTAGGATGTGATAATTTGGCTCAGACACAAAACTAAAATCCTAAATCACTGAAGATTAATTTTGGACCACTTCCCAGTGTGAGTAGGGGAAACACTATTTTTTGGTGATGTTGGCTGGGAAAATTAATTGGGAATAATTCATAGGGAAGAAATAATCCTTAGGACATAATCCCCTACTAGATCTCTGGATGACTGTCTTCCCCTTGCCATCTGTATATTTTATTCTCATTACAGTCATAATTGGAGGAGTTTAAGGGGGCTCCATCCAATTCTGTAGTCAGTGAGCCTGTAAATCTCGCCTTCTTGATGGGATCATTGCAATCAGAAAAATCATCTGCAGTAGAGGCGATAAAATAGTGTTCTTTCTATAAATTATTGCTTGACTTAATTTGCTTCATCCACATCTGTTTTCTCTGTTTTGCCATCATTAATGTTTAGAAAGCTGCAGATTCATTTACAGAAGCTGGTAATCTCAGACTTGCTCAACCTTTTTGATTTAGATTAACTGTGTCTCTCTGTTCATTTTAAGTAGGAGGATGTTGATGTCAAAGACAGGGAGAAAACCAGTCCTAAAATATAAGATAATAGACTTCAACAAAACAAGCAGCAAAGCAGGATCCTCCATTACATTACTTAGACTACTGATTTACTTGATCAGCAAGTTATCAGAAACAACACACATCAGAAGTGATAACACCTTCTGCACCATCAGGGGATGACATTTTGCACTCCCAAACTGGAACTCTGACAAGGGAGTTTAGCAGCAGGATTACACAAGGGTTAAAGAGACAACGTGGAGGAAGCCGTTACAGGGTGAAGCTCCAAACACAAAAGAAACCAGGAGAGAGTGAAGATAGTGTGTTAAGAGCCCTGTTTTTGTTAACACCATCACCTTAGGTTTTTTTGGAAAAAAACAAACCTCTCAGACAACAAAAAAGATGGCATATTTGTTCTTAGAGCACCATTAATGATGTCTACTAGGGCAGAAATAAGTACTGCTGGAGAGATGCACTCTAATCTATTTCACAGGTTTAGCTGTTGTGGTTTTGTTCTTTAGATTATTCATTTCTTATTATTCAGAGAGGTTCTGAGAATACCCCCTTTTGTAAAGAAGACTGGAAAGAGAGTCAGAAAGTGGCATCTTATTAGTACACTGCTCTCAGAATACTTTTTCTCCCTTAAACTACACAGCAGTGCTGCTGAGATTTTAAGCTCCGTGTCCCATTTTATTGCTAAGGACAAGAAAAGAAGAAATCTATATGAGTCTGTGGCTTCTAGTAAGCTTTGGAAAATGTAATTACCAACTTCTCATTTTTTTATAGTATTGAGTTAAACAAGGCTAGAAAGGTGGGATTACATATTTACTTACATACAACTTGGATAAGATGAAATGCGCATCAGACTAATTATTTACTGTGAGCTCAAAATAAAACATGATTTTGCTGCCTTCTTGATCTCTCTGCTGTTCCACATGAATCTTTTCACTGGATGTATCCCAACTGATCAGTTTGATTCAAGCCCTTTAAAAAATCAATATAATTTTTGAATTTCATGTTGTCAGGTTCCTTCACTCTGTATTTATTTACAAAAAGAACCCAAACCAAGAAACCAAACAATAACAACAAAATTCCAGAAACCCAGCCAGTTCTGCTGGGCTTCATTCTTTTTTCGTGATTTATTTCTCTTTTTTCCTTCAGTCCCATATACAGGGCTTTGTGGCAGGGTGGATTGTAGCTCTAATGGACAGAGCTCTAATATGCCAGAAAGGACGCCCTTGGAGTTGTATTTCACCCCCGTTATTGACTTGGGAGATAACACTAAGCAGGCATATGTATGGGATTAAAAAAATAAAAATAAGTTCTCTGCCTCTGTGTGAGCTCACCTTATGCAGTTAGATCATCTCTTCTTTCCCAAACACCTGTGGAAAAAATCCACAGGAAAAGCATCAGATTATTTCAAGAGTTAATATTTTCCACTGGGAGAAGGCTCCTTTTGTCCTCTTATTTTCAATTCCATGATCCCACATACAATATAAGTAAACATGTCTTAAGGTATATGCTTTAGCACATGCAGTAATTTTTTCATTATATGTCTGGTTTTGTAACAATCATTTGTTAGCTTTAATCTTGGGTTGAGGTAATGTCTCATATGTGTGTCTACAGCTGAAGTCATTACTGAAAAATGAGTACTGTAACAGGCTAAGGACATACTGTCCCTGTCTTTGGAAAATCAGAGAACCAAGTTCCTAAGGGAGAAGGTACCTTGGCAGAAAAGAGTTGCAGCAATATTTGGGACTTCTTGCTGGGGCCAGGGGCAATGGTCTTGGCACCTGCAGGAGGTGTGCAGTGGTGAAGGGTCTATGCCACTGGTTAGTGGAACTATGGGAGGAGATGAGGAGATCACGTAACATAAGGGATGTTGAAAAGGAGATGGACCAGACCCTCCCCGGTTCCTGCAGCTATGGGAACCTGATTCCCATTGCACCAAGGAGAAGGGGGCAGAGCCTTGCCTTATCAGGCTGAGCATGGAGGTGTTGAGTATGGTGAAGCCTGGGAGCTTGTGAGCTCTGGCGCCAGGAGGACAGTTGCTGGTCTACTTGCAGCTCCACTCTGCAGACCACGTTCTGAGCCCTGGCAGCAAAGACAGGGAGCTCTGTCCAGTGAAGCCTCTTAGGTGGCTGCGCTGGAGTACTGTGGCAGTGTGGGCAGGACAGGGCAAGGAACTGTGGTGGAAATCTCCCTGCCGCAGGGACAAAGGGACCTCTGCCAGCCCAACCTGTCACCTGGCAAGGTTTGCTGCTTGCCAAGGGCTTGGGTCCTGGATACCATGGACATATTACTGAGGATGGTAGTACTCTGGCCCTCAAACTATTGTTCTCCTCAGCTGCTCTTTCATATGGGTACCATGGATATAACCAGGGGAGACCAGGAGAGTATCAAGTTCAACTACATGTCTCAGAGGATGTTGATGAATGCCTGGTAGGCAGATGATGTCTCTTTTTTCCTGGTGGTGAAAGGGAGGGCCTGAAGGAGTCAATGAATCACGCAGCTGGTGTCAACAACAGGGACACAACTTTTACAACTATAGGACCTTCTCTAAGATTCAAAAACTGCTAGGAGGTGTTAGGATCCACTGACCGTGTGGGGCAAAAGCATCCTTGCCAACATGTTCGTCAACCTGCTCAGAGAAGGCTTAGACTAGGAACAACAGGGAAGGGCGGTGGTGACCCATGATCAATTAAGGCAGTGGTGGTCAGGGTTTGTACTCAAAAGATACAGGGTGATGTGGACAAGGTCAGCCTGACACTTAAGGAAACAGGGCTGAAATGTGGCCACTTGAAGTAGATGCACACAAATAAGGAAGTGCAGGCAGAAAAGGAGTATGTGGTAAAATCACACCCGTTTTCAGGGAAATCAGTAAAACTGGCTGTTGACCCAAAGCATCTGTGCAACACAGGAAAGCAAATAGGGCGTCTTAGCAATCTATATGAAATTCCAGGCAATTTCTGTATCAACTTCTTTGATAATATACTCAGTATATATTAGCACTTCTTTTTATTATTATGTCCGCCTCCTACCTTTTTTAATGTGAAGACTATTGGTAAAGTTATATGAACCTCATCAGACTTACTAGGAAGCCATTGGTATAAAATCTGCCTGATTCTATAGATGATGATCAGATCTTGCTGGTCTATTGTTGATAGTTTTCAATAAAAACATTTTTAAACATTTGAGTGCAGTAGTACATTTTCTTGGTTTTCATCTCATGCTGGTTGACCCCCTGGGATCTGTAATTTTTCTTGTTTGTTACTTCCTTTTCCTGATTCTCTCATTGCTGTTCCAGTGTCAGCTGAACTCTATTCACCTCATGAAGCCAATGTGATTTGTTGCACAAACAGTGACAGCAGGCCCGGAATCTGTAACTGCGAATTTCCTTTTGCTCCCTGGTACAGTTTTCTTCATTCTAATTTCAAACTTCTATGCTATATGTTCTGTCTTAACAATTTAATACAACCTGTTGGATTTCATGTGAAGATAAGATAGAAAGTTGGTATGATATTCAAGATACAATATAAATTAATGATAAAACAATAGTAGTTTTCAAAATTGTGCCCTCACTTGCTCATTGTCAAAAACCACCACCATACAAACATGTATTTTTATTGATGAAAGAGGAAGCCAGAACCAGAGGAAATGCTATGAAGTTGCAGCAGGGAAGGTTTAGATTAGATATTAGGAAGAATTACCTTACTGAGAAGGGGGTCAGGCACTGAAATTGCCTGCCCAGGGAGGTGGTGGAGTCACCATCCCTAGAGGTATTTAAGAAATGTGTAGACATTGCACTTCAGGGCATGCTCTAGTGCACTAGATTGTTGGGTTGGGTGTTGGATTATTTTTTTTTTTGGTGTGTGTATGGTTGGACTTGATCTCAAAGGCCCCTTCCAACCATGAAGATTCTGTGATTCTGTAAAGCAAAGCTCATCGATTTGTTCTATTTATACCATGTAGCCAGAGAACAGGTAGGAATTAGGCTAAACTTCAACTTTGTAAATTAAAGCTCTTTGTGGTTGCTTGCCATCTTTGTGGCAGGAGAATTACTTGGTATTATAGAAAATCGATGCCCTCAGTGCCAAAGAAACTGAGAAAGTATTGTGTCTCAGAAAGAGAATCGGTGCAACTCATCGTTTTGCACAGTTGCTTCTGGCAATATTCCTAACTTGTTTCTATTTTAAATCTGAACTTTCTAACAGAACACTCCTGCTAGAAACATGTACCTGACTGCTTCCCTGTAAGGCAAACATTACTACCTCAGCTTGATGTTTCTTGACTACTCATAATGACTCTGTTATTACCTGTTCATGTTGTCATGCAGTATTCATAATAGACGAGAAGACCCTGGTGAACCAAATTTATAATATTTAGTGATAGTTGTGTACACTTGAATATTTCAGGATCAAATAACTGCTGTGTTCTATGTAAGTTCCTGAAGGGGTTACACAACTTATGTAATGAATCAGTTCTCTAAGGCTAATACTGTATTTTTAGACCCAAGAACCACTCTGACTTCTTGGGTTCTTGTGAATGTGAATATGCAAGACACTGAGGCACCTGCATGGACACTTGTAGAGGCCCTCATCTGCTGGGAAGTATGAACAGATAGGTCAGATGGGATCCAACTGACCTGGAAGCCTTGAACCCTGCAGAAGGAACATAAATGCAAACACAGAGGAGAAGCGAGATGCAACCTCATAGCCTTCACCTGCCTGAGCTCCAGCCACATGAATATAGACATGCTGCAAGCAAGTTATATTAAATGAAAATTTGGTTTCATTAGGATTGTATTTTCTACATTCTACAATATCCATATAGGAACAGTTGTCTCTTTTTTCTACCAGTGAAACTTCACAAAAGCATTAGTTTACTTGATCAGTGCTCTTAAATTAGAGTTAGAAAAGAAAACTTTGATTAGTCCCTTTTTATGTGGAAAAGACTCGTCAGTTAATCATGATATGTGTTATGAAACAGTCAAAAGTTCCACAACATTTTGGACTGGGGAAACATAAATTATGTCCAAACATTTCAAATTTCAAAATTCTACAAAGAACAAAATTATTATTATAAACAATGAAATTATTTATTTGTGTATGTTTCCAATTCACAGATTTTATCCTGCTTTCTTCACTTTCCCAAATTCCCATCCTCCCCTGCCCTAGAATCAAGATGACGATGTACATTGCAAACCCATTCCAAGCTGAACACCAAGATTGTAATTCAGGTGAGGCTCTCTACTTCCATTCATAAATCACCTGAAGACTGCTCTTGTGTCAGCAGAACTCTTCAATTGAATTACATGCCTCTACTCAATCAAGGATCATCTATATCACATTATAAGGTGACGGAACTCACTCTGTGATAAGGCTGAAATGTGAGATCTACGTAACACTGCTTCTCAGAAGCTTCTGTCTCAATAATTGCAGCTTGTGTTTAGTTTACATTTGGCGTGGTTGATTATCAGTGGTAGCTCTGTAAAAATGTCTGCTTCACTCATTAAATATATCACTCCACTTATATAACATTTAAATATTGTTTCTCCCATAACATCAAAGATAATTGGGGACTAGCTTAAATTTTCAGAAGCCTGTAGTCCCATTCTTGAGTAACCAGAAATTTCCAAAACACCTATTAATGCAATGTGTATTAATGAAAAATAAACCAGATAGACAATGTAAGGACCAATTCAGTATATACTGTAATGATACTGCTTACCCATGCCACAGATATTAATAGACATGAAGGAGGACTTGGGAGAAAACCTCTTCCACTAGTTCGGGCTTTGTCCTTGAGTAAGTAATTTCATCTGTCTTTATTAGCTCAGATGAAAAAGGGAAGACAACGAGGAGCATGCTGTTCATAAAATACTTCAAGGTCTGCAAATGAAATAGGCTATATAAGATTTATCGACCTTTTCAGGAAAGAGCATAAGTGTCTTGCTCCAGAAAAGGAGGTGAACCAGAAGACCCAGTGACAAAATTTGGGTAACTGACAGTACCTGAACAAGGTAAGCAGAATTGGATGCATAGGTGAATCATATCAAATAGTTGCCTTGGAGCACATGCAACAAAAACCGTACCAAGGGGATTTTCATTCAAGGTTTCACTGTCAGAATGGACAGCTTTAGGAAAACTTGGTTCTTTACCATTTTCTAAATACAGATTTCTGGTTAATTGGTTATCACTCAAGAAGACTTTTGTTAATAACCGAATTATTATTCAAGCTGTTTGATATTTTTTTTTATAAAAATCTTACAATGATTTCAGTATTATTAGACAAATGAACATTTTCTGAAGCAGAGGACCAATTTCTATAAAAATATGTAAATACCATCATTTTGCAAGAAACCCAACATTTCACAGGTGATGTAAGACAAAAACAGAATTGGGCTGGTGTGGTTGATTTCTCAGGGTTATTATGAAGTCCAGGAGGAAATGGACAAAATAAAGAAGAGAAAGTAATATTTTGGAATGAACAATCTGTCCATTTCACTGCCTGGATGTTATGTTTTTGCTTCCTGCTTGGATACTTTAATGAAGTTTCACTGCATGGGGACAGACTTGCTGTGGCTTTGCTGATCAAAATTCATTTCATTATACTAATGCTGTCTCTCTATATGTCACTTGCAGTTGGCATGTATTGATTATACTGACAATGGTAATAAAGATTGAATTGCATTATGTACCAGATGAAAATGTTTATGATTCATCATCCATGATATGATTGTGATGTGTTCTATCATATTTCCCCATGGATGCAAATATAAAACAAAAACATTCACTCACACACATGCAAAATTATTATCAATGTTGTAGGTTTTTTTCAGCAGAGGTCTTTCCTGCTGGCAGATAAATTCAGAACTATACGTATGTATGCATACATATTTCTGCAAACACACATGTATATGTGTATATATTCACACATACATATATGTACATATATTTGTATACACTTAAGTATGAACATGCATATACGTGTATGTACAAATGTATTTTACCAAAAAAATAGAGATCTTTGTGACTTTGTCTCTATGTTAGTTTGACTGAGTCCCTTTCTTGTTGTTCTTTTGCTTGTTTTTCATTAATATCAGATTGTGTACATCTATGTTTTCTAATTCATTGCCTAATGAGACCCTAACAGATACTCCAAATTTCAGAGTATTTTCTGGGACAGTTACAGAATACCATTTGTTGGTGTAGTCCTTTGTTCTCTTGTTTGCTGGACTGCAGGATGAAAGTAATAAAACAGCTTTTATTTCTAGCAACACACTGTTTCCACGGGTGCCATTATTATTTTCCATCAAAATAAGCTTATTTCCTTTTGTCTTACTTATTTCTTGCTCATTTCCCTTAGCTTTCAGGAAGTAGTTTGTAATCAGAAGGATGCTGCAAATTGATAACAGACAAGCAAGAAGTTTTCACTCAGCACCCTCTGAGCGGATAAAGCTGATTTTATGGTAAAACAAAGAGTCAGGAGATTTTCATGGTATTTTCAAAGAAAAAGGGGAAAAAATCTCCTCAAAGGGCATTGAAAGTACGAAGGGAAAGGAAGGGAAGTGAAGGGAAGGGAACTATACCTAGTTCAATATATGTTTAAATTTCTTGCAATTTCAGATGTTTGATAAAGATTTAGTCAACAGCTCTTTGGTTATGCTTTCTTGTATTAGCTGTTAGTAACAGCTCTTTGGTCATGCTTTCTTGTATTGCATAATGACAGAGTCAGTGTTCTCGCACCAGACACCGCAAAGCTATTCCTATGAACTGCATGTTTTCACTTTCTTATGGCACTTGTCAGTACAGAAGCAAATGAAAAAGTGACATTTTTTAACTGTTGTTTATCAACTAAGTGACTGGCTGCCCTCCACATAACCCTGCCCTTCAATGAAGATACTCTAGGAAAGTCAGTCTCGTCTTAGAATAAAGCATTGGCCTGAGAAACTGCAATAATATTGAGACTGTCCAGAAAAGGTGTTGGTCCAGCTTTCCCAGGTTTTTCTGGGAAATCTTCAAGAGAGGAGATATGAATCAGGCTTCAGAGAATTCAGTCACAAACTTTACAACTTGCCAGTAAGCTAGCAGGACTCTTGGATTTAGAGTGTTTACCAGATTAATTTACATTATTACTCTAATGACCAAAACCATCTTCCAGGATAGTGGGTAAACTATTATTTACCAAATCTTCTTTAAGTTCGCTATCAAAAGAAACAGTCAAATAAATAAATAAGTAAGTAAGGCAGGAGCTGTATGCTTGTATGTGTGGTAAAAGAGCCTGTTTGCATACACTGCAAGCACTTTACCACATCATATTTAATCTTTGCATATACTGAAATTCTACAGTACATGTGTTCCAGTTACATTTCAATACATCACCTGATGCTGCCTGGATGAGTATACTTCCTTAAAAAGATGATTTAATACTACCTCGGTGAAAGCGACATTTTAGAAAGAAACACCATAAATTTTTACCCTATTTTCCATGTTAGAATAGTATCTTTTGATGCTATTTTACTTTCAGTAGAAGTTGTCCCAGAAATCTCCCAAAACAGAAAACACTGAAAGGAAGGCTGGCCATTTGCACCTCTAAATAAGTATAATATTCAGAAATGGAGACTAATTTTTCTGGCTCATTGATTAGCCATCTGTACTTCTGGGTCCCACCATTAAAATAATTTCTCCTGGACCTGTAAGCAAAACTACTGTTCCTTCTTTCTTGACTTTCTCCCTCTACGTTCATTAAAGTAATGTATTTTTCATTTTCATCACTGATCACAGGAGCTGAGATCAAGCAAGATGTTATATTAGGCAAAAAACAGCTGTGGGGCAAAAATCATCCACCAGGGCTACAGTAAGGATGCTAAAATCTGCTTGTTTCCAGGCCCTGGCTGGGAAATGAATTATATACCTGCTGTCTAGGTTTGTGCTACAGATAAAGCTGCTGATAGGATTAGCAACAGGCAGCAAGCCCTTTACACCAGTACAATTCTTTCCTCTTCTTCCTCTGTGTACAAGCAACAGTTTAAAACTAGTTACTAAACCAGATTCATTTGCCCCTGAGCACTGCATTATATTCCAGTTCCCCACTTTGGTAGGGATGACGTTGCTCTTGTTCCATTATGTAAACTTGTTAGGTTCCCTGAAAGGATACACGTGCCCAGGGAGAGAACATATGCACATGTTCATGTTTGTTGTGGAAAACAAAAAAGTCAGAGGACTGAGCAGTGAACATTGCTGGAGAGATTCATTTTTATTATGGTCCTGAATTTCCCTCAATATTGCAGTAAGATTAAATAAAGTAGCAGAAGATTTTTATGAATGAGTCAGAAGCCTGCAATTGCTCAATGTTTTCATACAAGTGAGCAGTCCTCTGGAGTAAAGTAAATTAATTCAATGAAGACCAATCTCATTGTTCAGATTGTTCAGATGAAGCAACAGGTTGTTTCATAGCTGGGAGCCATTGATACGATACGGTTTCATTTCCTTTGTGGGCATACTAGAATATATTTAAGACCAACAACATTCGCTGAGTATTTTTCTGAATAGATCTCAAGCATATATAGGAAAATTTATGAAGACTTTTCTTTAAAAAAAAGAAGATTAAATAATTTTCAGTTACATTATACTATATGGATTTTTTCTTAGCTTAAAAATATGAGAAAAATTGGTTTTCTTTCACTACAATATCATTGGCTGAAAAAAAAATAATCATGTAAGTACTGTTAATTTCCTGTGCTGTAGCTCTCCCATACGTAAGTTTACATTTATTTGGACACATGTTGCCTAGACAAATAGGGACTACTTTTTTAATGTTAGGATAACATTAATAGATCCACAGGGAACATTATTGTACCAGTTTAAGCACTTAGGTTTGAGATTTTTTAATAGCTTTGAGTTTTAAAAATAGTTTTATATGAAGTCTCCCATAGGCCTTTTCCTCCCCCTAAACTCCTGGATGTCACTGAATCTAAAAAAAACATTTGAATGTTTATTCATTGTAGTATGATACTAGTGTATTAAGAGGCAGGTCACAGAATAATGATTTCAGTAAAAAGATGCTGTTACCAACCAACCAAACAAACAAAAAAACCAAACCCCCCAAAAAACCCCAAACAAATCAAAACAAAGTGAGGACACGACAGCTTGTAAAACACCATTATACAGAGTTTTGGTAAAGCATTAGATGGACTATTTTTTTCCATGTCTGACATTGCACTACAAGAGAGTAATCAGAGACAGTACAGAGAAAAACAGTGGAAAGAACATGCGATCTGTGACAATAATTAAGGGTTTAGACTGAAGAAGGACTGTCAGGGATGAGAAATCTTCAAGTATAGAAGTCTTCAAGTTTATATAACAAGAACAAAATCTTTTCACATACATGAAAAAAGAACAAGAAATAATGATCTTAAAAGCCAATGACATAAGTTCCCATTAGATATTAGGAAAGATGTTTAATGCAATAGAGAAACACTGGACAGGCTGACTGGAAAGGCTGATGGATCTGCATGACCTGTTCAGGCTGTAAATAAGTGGCTAGTCAAAATTCATTATCGGAAGGGTATAGAGTATATGAGCTGCTTAGGACTTGTCAATATATGAAAAAGGTAATGTCTATTTTCCAGTCATGTCCCAAGTTTGTTGTATTTAAAAAATGTAGCTCAAAATGTTGATTTAAAGGACAATTTGTATGTCACATAGTTCTCAGACCAACATTTTGCTCACCCATTTGTTTAAATCCTGATGTGTTATGCGTATGTGAAAGTCTTACTTTGAACCAAAATTTCAAATAATTTAATATTCTCAATTTTTAGCTCTATTAGAGGTCTTCCTGCAAGAATAAGAATAGTATTTTGCAGGACAAAAAACATTTTTTTTTCACAATCCTTAAAATTTACTTGTGCAACATAGCCCTAGTTCCATTAAACTTCGGTTTCAGAATCTTTAAAAGCCAGGTCTACACGCATATAGATTTGTCAGACTGACTGTCTAGACACAAAAAAATGGCCTTCTGTCATTCATTTAGGTAAGTTTATTTCTAAAACCTGATCATGGTAACTTTATTGACACTTTACTAGTTCTTAATAATTGCATCATCAGTGTTCAAGTAGAGTATTTAAATCCCCTTTGTCCTGAGAAAATATCTTGACAGTAAGCAGTTCTCCACTTGTGTTCAGATTTTCAGTTACTGGTAGCAATATGTCCCCAGTAAAAAACCAAAACAAAATAAAACAAAACAAAACAAGAATCTCTTATATATTTAAGTTGTAAAATGAGATTCTTGCAATGCTCCTGCAGGAAGACCTATCCCAAACTTTTGTTACAATCAACAAGAAAATAAAATGAGTGGTGATCTTGCTGCACTAGAAAGCTATAGTAAGAAAGGTGGCACTGCTTGTTAAGCCTGCTGCACAGTATAATCACAATGAGAGATACAGCCAAGAGCACAAGTCAGGCCAGGGAAGTTCCAGAGGATGAGTTTCAATATTAAGATAAAATGCAAACATTTACACTAAATTAAATATTGGCTCATTTGAAAACAAAAAAACCAGCAGGAATTAATTAATAATGAATATTATTACCAAAGGCAAATAATCTGTCAAGAAGATCTGCTTAAATTAATTTTAGATGGGTGCATAAATTTCACATGACATATAATAGTTGGAGATACATTAATGCTTCTTCATTCCTCTTGAGCACACACTGCTTACCTGGGCAGTGTATGCTGTGCCCAAGTGCTCCGCACACAACCACCCCTTGCCCAGGGGCCTCCTGCTCAACCCAAAACCAACAGCAGGGGTTGTGGTGGGCTGCACCTGAACTCTGGGGGACAGATGGCAACATAGCACCAAACACTGTCTGGAATAGGGACATAGATGTGTCGCTGCTATGCAAATATGACTATAGGTCAACCACCTTATTCTATAAATAGTGGGACAGTGCAGGACCTGTCGAGTTCTGCACTGAAGCAGGCTGAACAGCAGGATCTCCCCTTCAACAGGGACACCTCTCAAGGTTATTCCTCAAGATTACAAGGTTTTCCTTGCTGCTACAGATCCTCATTAAGTGGTTAATAGCATGCTAAATTTTGAAATCTTAGCTAAGTGATATAGAAGATTGACTGCACATACGTAATCCTTTAGACATAAACAGTTGACCAAGTCTGGACTAGGTTTGGATCCAGCTGCACCCAGACTCATCTCTGAGAAGGAGTATAGAAAGCAAGGGGATCCTTTCTGAACCTCATGACTCAATAGGAGTATCTCCCTGACAGTTTTGTCTGACCTTGTGCTTTATGCAGAAAATAACCAACTGCACCTTGCAATCGAATACTTTTAAAACTATCACATTTACTATCAACCTTCATCATTGTTTTGTATCAATAAATGTATTGCTGCTTCTCTCTTATGAGTGAACTGCATCATTCCATCTGCAACGTGTCCTTCTTCCTGACTGTGCTGTATAACAACCCCTGGCTCTGGTACACCAGAGATACAATTTATTCTCAGAATTCAGCATGTTGAAATCAGTAGGAGTGACAGGCACTTGAGAATATTCTGGAAAGTGAAAGAGTGAAAAAATCTTTCACTCTGAAAGAGTGAAAAAATTTAACCTGAAAAAATCTGATAAACATTAAACCGAAGCAAAACTTTCCCCAAACCTCAGAATTACACAGATATCCATTGGGTGCCACATCCATAATACCTATGATTTCTCCTGAAAATATCTGATATTCCCAAATTAGCATAAGCTTGAAAGTGTACTCTGAGAAAAGATACCACGAGAAGATTCTTCTGTTTTATTATTAAGGGTCTCTTTTTTGTTTGTTTGTAAAAATTTTGTTTGGCAAAAAGAGTGGTAAAAAACCCACCAATCTCATTTTCTCAGGACTCAAGACAGAAATTAGTCTTTCCCTGAAGGATTATCTGGTGACATTTTTCTTGTGTTGGTTTGCACTGTGTCAATTGTCAGAAGCATCTCACAAAATTGCATATCACATTTAAATACTCAAATATTTGTTCTACTGTTTGGCCTTATGTAGTTAGAGTTTCCTACTTCTTTTCAAACATCAAAATGAAAATTTTTTATTTGAAACAGTCTTTTTGAGTATTTGGAACAGAAGAATATGTTTTCTTCCTCTGTCCTATTTCATTCCCTGCTGCTTTCCTTATTAGAACCTTTAGAAGAAGACCTGCAGTCCTGCCTTGAGTCTAGGTAAAGGTTTATTTGGTTTAGCTTAGCTGACAAATCACCAGAAATGCTGTGCAGCATGTAAGTCAAGGCTGGTGAAGAAAAGAGTACTTAAGTATTTAAGTAATCAAAGCACATAATTTTGAATATTCAATAATGTTCTACTAATATAATCATACTGTTATTGAACTTGGTGCAATTAAGGAGAAATGGGTGTATGAAGAAGTTTCAATAAAACTTATTGAAAGTTTACCAGGTTTTACTCTGTTTCTAACAATACTTTCCATGAAAATATTATGCCCTGTCTGTCATTTGTGGCATTTACGGCTCTCACAAAAGTGAAGTTCACAAAATATCAAAGAAGTTTTGCAAAATCAGCCTTAACATGTAAATTAAAATTGGCTGCCTAAAATGAAACTGCTTTAACTAACAGGAGAGATTGGGAAAAAGCTAACTGGAATGAGGCTTCTGACTTTCCAGACACCTTGAGAATTGACTCAGTAAATTACACTGGTCCATGTACTCTCTTTTATTATTGTATTACAGGCTTAGACTCAGAGTAATTGTGTGAATAAATAAGGTAATAATGTTTGAACTGTAACTTGAAATGAAGAGGATTTAGCCAGTGTAGGTATGTCTCTGAATGCATTTATGTCTCCTTGTCTCCTTCTAATTAGTTATGTACAGACTGCCTGCTCTAAATATTCCTAGAAATAGTTTGTTGAAGGCTTTTTCCCTCATTGATTTTTGTATATCGTGCTGTGTTCACACGTGATAGCAGGATTTTGAGATCCCAGAGGAGCTTAACGTTGTGGAATGGAGTATTAGATCTGAATTCAGTCTTTCAAAAATCTTTGTGGAATTTCTAGTCTTTACATCTAAATGGTTTTCAAGTACATATCTTTTAAAACATGAGAGAAGTTCACCTGGTCACATCTATTTTTCATGAAACAGAAGCTACCATTCGATCTACAAATAGGTCTTAAAAGAATGACCTCGTAGAAATTAAAAGACATAACTTGTTTATCAGAAGATTAGCAAAATACTAGACTCTACCAAAATTTACTTTTCCTCTCCCCCCACTGCACTGAATAGATTTTTAAATTTCCTAGGAATACTGCCTCTCTAAGAAAATTCTAATTGCTGAAGAGTCACTACACTATTGATATGATGTTCACACACTGGAACTTATTGCTGTGACTCTTGGAGGAATCGCAGTTGCAAATAGATTTTTTTCCAGCTGAACAAGCATTCATACATAACAGTTAGATCTCTAACCTGCTTTATAAATGACTAAAATATCCTGAGGCTGAAAATAAATCAGGAAAAAAAGATACAGTAATCTTTGTAGAAAACGCATTTTTTAAACCACTTAGGGGTTCAGTTAACACAATAGCTCACTTTCTGTAGACTATCCTAAGGAGTGTGTATCTTTACTGCATAGCTAATTCTAGCTCTTATTTATCTATTTCCCCTTTTCATCTGAACAAATAAGATCTGAGCAGGATTTAAAAGTGTTTTAAATCTTACCAGCTTACCGAGATGAAGACCTAGGTTGGAACATAGACTCCATTAAAACCCAGGAAAGTACATCGTGGAGAAGACAGAAGTGAAGAAATTTATGTGCTGAATACCCCCCCAGTTCCTTTTCATTCTTTTCGGTGAAGAACAGACAAAAAATCACCCACAGAAAATTGGGGAAGAGTCCTAGACCTTTCCAGTAAAAAGACCCATAGCTGCTGTACATCCCCAGACACAGAAAGGGTAATTCACAGAAAGACAGCAGTTCACATATGCCCAATAAATACTTCCACTGATGTTATGATAGTGTGAGTACTCAGTCTTTCTAAGAGACACTGACTACCAGTTTTGTGATACTGTGAAAGCTGGAAACATTGGGAGACAAAACCACAATGAAGCTTTTTTCTCTGTCTTTCTTTGCACTTTCTGGATTTCAGCAACTTTCTCCAACACTCAAAGGAGCAGTGCTCCAACACAATATGCTAGTATACTTACTAGAGGAGAAGAGCAATTGCTGTGATAGCACTTAGCAACTGTGCAGCTTTTTTCTAGGTGTCTGTCAAACTTATGTAAGGATAAATATCAGTTATGACCATGGAAACTACTGTACAAATCAAATGACAGTGTATTAGTATGATACAAGACTCCTCTTGCCTAAGCTAAGACTACAGAGTCTACTATGTGCCTAGTATGAATTGGATATTTCTAGAAGCAGGGGCAGGCTCATGCCAAGTGGACTGTTCACACTGCAAGTAGGCAATGTTACTTTTCCCCTTCATGGAACTTTTAAGTATGACAACATATTCTTCATAATAACTATTAGAGACTAGAATGCATTCCTCTCACTGTGTTAGCATTAAAATCTGAATCTGGCATATGCTGTGTGCAGCAAAACTGCTTCGGCTCGCTGTTTCTCTGCTACAGAAAAGCTGTCTGAATGTATGCAAGTGACCCCTGCACCTGTGCTCCCATTCCTCTCCAAGTTCAATGTCAAATTTCCACATTAGAATTTTGAAATGTCCTTTCTAAAATGGGTGGTAACTGACAAACACAATTTATTGGTCTAAATAGTATTTTCCTCTCTTGTATGTCTTTATTTCTCTCATAACCTCATTTTTTAATTTGGTCTAGTAGCTAACATAGTAATATGAAATTAACTTATGTTTTTAAATTGTTTATTTAGCTAAGCCTTGTATATTTTTTATAAAGATAAATAATGAAAAGAAAAGATAAAATAAACTAGAAGGCACTCATCTTTATGCATGCATCCATGGAAAGCTGAGATATCTCATATCAGAGGATGAAATTTTTAATTATAAACTATTATTTGGATAAGTAAGTTTTTGACCTGATGTCAGAAAGTGAATGTACAGGGACACTGTGACTTATTCTTTTATAAATGGAAGACTCTTGAACTCTGCACTATGGGCTGCAGCATGAAATCTATTCTAAGAAGAGCAACTGTTCTGATCCCGGTAAATATAGCTTTAAAAAGGGGTTGAAAGCCCAGATGACTCAGGAGATCAGTAATAGACTGTAGAGTCTTTTCACTTCTAAGTCATTAGTTCAAGTGCAGCCATGGCTGGCAGGGTTTGAATCACTGCTCTTTGATGGCAGTTAGAAAGAGTGAAGAAAATTCTGTAGTTTTTGTTCCTGTTCAGTTTCACAGAGCATCTGTGTTACAAAATCCTCATTATTAAATAGCATCCAATAGAAGCCTAGTAAACTAAATGCATGCTCTGTTTCAAGCCCTGGCTGTAGGTTGGGAAAAAACTGTCTTATTTTATTATGAGATTTTTCACCCTGAATTCCCATGTCAAAGGCAGCAGCATCTGGGTTCGAAACAGACAATTGTCGGCAAATCTTTCTGCTCTGATTTACTGACTGTAAAATGTGGATAATGCTTACGTTGTCTCCATTATTTGACTTCCTTTTTCATTTACAACTTAAACTCATCAGGACAGAGAATGCTTTTCTTGAAGTTATAAATGTAACAAAGCAGGGAACACTTACCAATGTTTAGTATTTATGGCAGTAGGAATCTTTCTTATCATAGTTGCATTCTCCTGTAATGGAGAAAAAATCCTTAAAGAAGAATAAGTGTTTTATTTTAAATCCAGGTATCTGAGTCTCAGAAAGGAGATAAGTTATTTTACTAGCTGCTTACTTTATATATATACATTTGTGTCCTCTTTGTATTCTGTTCTTAAATGTGCAGACAGAGAGAAAAACTTCTATTTTTTCAACTCCCTTGTTTTTCTGAGCTCTGTTGTGTCAGTGCATATTTTACTTAACACATACCTCTATGTCCCTGTCACTAATATTTACCTAGCACAGCCTAAGTGTAAATTTTTTAAATTTGTCCCTGTCTGGAAAGCTTGTAGGTGTTACCTATTCTGTTTCTTGAATATCTATCTCATAATTTTCTTGAGTACAGATTGTTAAAAGTATATGTATGTTTAAAAAAAACAAAACAAACCACCACCACCACCAAAATGAAATAACCCAAAACCTTTCTATGTTACCTTTGGAAGTATCTCCGGAAGAAAAACAAACAAACAAGAAAAAAACAACAACAAACACAACCAAACAAAAAAATCCCCAAAACTCAAAACCCCAGAAAAAGATATGGTGCAGCATCTTGACAATGTATGTTAGGTTTATGTAAAGTTGCAGTCTAGATAAAATGTCATTGCAGTAGGTAAGAGAAATTGTTACCCTTCCTTGAAGGTAACTGTAAAAGCCACCTAGAAATTCCTCTACAAAAAGCAGTAGTAATCACTGAAACACAAGCACATGTCTTTTTCTAAAGTAAAGATATATGTGAGTGGTATGACTTTGCTAGGTTTTTAAGTTTTTCTGCTTGGTGGTTTTTTATCTTTTGTTCTTTGGGTTGGTATTTTGGTTTAGTTTTTTTTTTTCAGTTATGGGGGGTTGTGTTGTTTGGGTTGGGTTTTTTTTTTCAGTAGAGAGGTGTATGTATGCCTGTGAGAAAGAGAGAGGAAGTGCTGAAACATCACTAAAAGAGAAGAAACAGAAAGCTGAGCACCTCCTGAACAAGCACTGAGAATATGACTCTGAAGAAAGTTCAGAGCCAGAGAACCTCCTGGAAAAGTTTTGAAAAGATGTGGAGCTTTAAGCAAGGAAATTTATTTCTTATTTGACTCTTCAACATTTAGGCAATTGAAGGTTTGTACATTGTACCTTACTCTTTTACCAATTATTCTTCATTAAATTGTGTAGGAATTGTGTGGGAAAACCTCAATTTTCCTTGTGCCAAAGAGGACAATGGGTTTTTTCTATAATTTTGCAGGAAAGCTCTGGTTCCTAAGATTCAAAAGGCACACTGCTTTATTCCTGTGCCAGGCATGACTTTGAAGCACAGTCTGATGAAGGCAGAGGGAAACATTTACATTACTTTTTGGCTAAAAAATATTTTTTATGAATGGGTTTCACTACTGAACAATGGAGTTTTATCATGCTGAAGGAGGTGTGAAGTCATCAAGTGTTCTCTGAGTGGCTGCTAAGGTTTTCTATTTCTTCATTATAATGACATCATATGCAAAAAGAGAAATCAAAATATTTCTGACTTTGTCATATATAGCAAAATGATACACAGCTTTCTTGACACTGTTCTTATTTCAGCCACATAATCTTTAAATTATTTAAAGAGAAGGGGAGTTGGACTTGGTATAAGCTGGCCGAATAAGACACAGAAACAGAGAAAAAGCTGCACTAGAACTGACATCTTTTTAAATGACAATGAAAATTAAAAAACCAAACCAAACAAAAAAAACCCACACAACGAAAATTCCAGTTAAAAAGTCAGCTTGTTTTATTTGAGCAGAAAAACAATAAATGACTTTATGGCTGAGCTCAGTGATTCTTTTGATGGGTAGGCCATCACTCTCTATGGAGGTATTCTGAATCCTGTTGGAACATTCTGTATCCAAAAAAAAACCCAAACAAACAACTAAACATTCTCTAGCACAGTAACTTACACCCAGCCAGAAGGGTATTAGAAGGTATACTTTCTAAATGCAGATAGCTAACAATAAGGAAATTTAGCCAAAGGCAATAACTCATGGAGACTGAAAGCTACTAGTGACTGAAGACAAAAGTTGGTGAGAGCTAAAGATTCATCACAGAATAAATAGATATAAATAACTACTCTGGAATTGTAGCATTGGGTTCAACGTATGATTTAAGAAAGACAGGTGAGACAAGGAAATCTGGTAGTTTCTTAGCAATTTATTTATTATGCTTCTGAAAATTTATGCCTGGACTTCAGAATTCACTGGTCCTTTGCTGTTCACCAGAATAAAAATAACAACCCAGAACTTCTGCATAGCTCTTGGTTCTATCTTGACTTCACAAATAAATAAACTCAGACTGTCCAAATCTGCTACTACACCCTCATTTACACAGGCCAGTGACATCCATCTAATACATATTGCAAGGTTAATAGGTAGGTATCCTGCTAAAAGACCAGAAGGTATGGAAGATGGCAATAGAAATAGAAATCTAGAAAAATGTCAAAATAGCACCAAGCACAGATTTAACCATATGAACTTATAATCATATACAGTAAATTGAATTTGGTGCTGCTTCAAACAGAACTGCAAATATTGTAATTCTTTGCTCACTGTTTCTATCAAGGTACTGTATTTCATGTAAGCAAGGCTATTTAGTAGGCAGCAATTCAGTTTAGTATGAGGTAAGCTCTGGTTATAAATAGCATAGAGATATTAATGAGGTATGTAACGTGAACATGAAAATTAAAATAGTTTTCTTCTTTGCCATTATTATATTATTTTATTGTAATGAAATTCTAATAGTCTGGGAAATAGATACTAAACTAGGAGTAGCTGTGGACTCCATTGAAGGTAGAGAGGCCTTACAGAGAGATCTGGATAGACAAGAGAGCTGGGCAATCACCAACAGTATGAAAATTAACAATAAGTGCCAGATTCTCCACCTGGTAATACTTACAAACTAGGGAATGAGAGGCTGAAGATCAGCCCTGCGGAAAAAGATCTGGGGGGTTGGGTTGGTGGAAAGTTGAATATGAGTCAAAGTGTGCTCTGGCAGCCAAAAGGCTCAATTGTGTCCTGGGGTGCATCAAGCACCAGCCCATCAAGGGAGATGATTGTCCTATTCTACATTGCACTGATCTGGCCTCACCTTGAGTACTGTGGCAGTTTGGGGCATCTCAGTATAAGAAGGACATCAAACTATTAGAGTGTGTCCAGAGGAGGGTGACAAAGATGATGAAAGGTCTTGAGGGCAAGACTTCTGAAGAGTATCTGAGGTCACTCAGTTTGCTCACCCTGGAGAAGGCCGAGGGGTGACCTCATGGCAGTCTACAACATCCACAAGAGGGGGAGTGGAAGGAGGGGTGCTGATCTCTTCTGTCACCAGTGATAGGACATGAGGAAAAGGAATGAAGCTGTGTCAGGGGAAGTTCAGATTGGACATTATGAAAAATTTCTCCTCTAAGAGATTGGTCAGTCACTGCAACAGGCTCCCCAGGGAAGTAGTCAAGACACCAAGTCTGTCAGAGTTCAAGAAGCATCTCAACAACAGTCTTAGTCATATGGTTTAGTTTTGGGCATTCCCATGAGAAGGAGGGAGTTGGACTTGATGATCCTGATCAGCTCTTCCCAACTTGAGATATTCTATGATTCTGTGACTTGATATTTTGTGGTGTCAACAGTCTCATTACGTAATCTTCATTTATTCTGTTAATTTTGTGGTAGTATCCAGACAGAATTTTACTCCACTGCCTGAAAAAGAGCCCATTGTCTTGATAATAGACTGGCAGGAATATGTTCAGTGATAAGGTTTTAAGTTACTGTATTTACCTCAAGACTGCAGGGCTCCTCCAGGCAACAGTGCATAAGCAGTGCAGAATAAAATTCAGATGACATCAACAGAACCCCATGTGCAAGATGGAAAAACTGTTCTCTGCTGTCCTATTTCTGTCAAGCATTGCAGAGGTAATAGGAAGGCACTTACTTGATCTATTTACTTCTCCTAGTGATTGATTTAAATTCCCCAGCTTTTGTAAGGGTATAAAACACATTTCACCAGTCCAGCTAGGCACCTTATATAATTTAAGCTTGATATTTTTGAGAGTGTATCTATCATGATCTAAATCACCAGAATAATTCTCAGTGCTCAGCCCAGTAATGTAAGGTGCACATATCCTTTGCATGTTTTGTTTCTCAACTTTGAATTGAATAGGATCATTTTATAGGGTGCTTTAGTAACCATATGGCCTCATTTTACTCTTCTATATGTTGATTTTGCTCAGAATTCAATGAAGTTATTCTTGATTTACATCACTGACCCTGTGCTCCGGTAGCTCCTCACCAGGTTATCACAAAATATATGTTAATTGAAAACTACTTCAGCTATAAATATTTTGTAAAATATCTGCAAAAGATTTATGAACAGCCATGCTCCCATATATTCCTAGTAATCTATAATAATACTACTTTTACAGAGCCAGATAGAGAATACTTTTTTCCCATTAGTATAGACTGAGTCATGCATTTGGGAGTATTCCTGTGATTAACAGCTCACCAGTGGAATGGAGGGGTCGATATTCTCAGCCTATCCTCAAAACACACATAAGAAGGACATATACAATTTCTATAATGCAGTAGATGCTACCAGTGAGATTTTTCTTGGACGTCTCAGAGCTTTGAAAAAACCTATAAAGCAAAAAAAAAAAAAAAAAAAAAAGAAACAGGGAGTACTATCAAGTTTGTTTTTCTTCTAGAGCACTTGGACTTAACATAAACGAGGAAGCAATATGCAGAGGTGAAATTGTACTTGCAGGTGGGAGAAAATCCTTAAGGGAGAAGGATCATCTTTTCTGCTACAGCAACTGAAGTCTGTGCTTTTAGCCTTTGAACATATATGCATCCTCATTTTCCCATAACCAAATAAAAAAATGCCATGTGTAAGTGAAGAAATATTATTTTTCTGTGACACTGTCTGCTTATTGCCATGATAAGTGGCAATCCTGTTTTTCCTTCAGTTCACATTGTTATGAGTGGTTGTTTCATCATACTGCTGTATTTTGAAAGGCATACTGTCAACATCAATCCTGTTTCTGTTTAAAAGAAGGGGGAGGAGGGTGAGCAATGAGAACGCACAAGAAGAAGCATCTGAGTATGTAGATTTTCTGCCTTTCTCTTTGTCTGATTTCTCTGCTTATGCTGCTAGGCTTTCTAGGGCAGTGACTGCATCTTCTTTGTGCTTGTACGTTCCTAGTACAATTCAATTTCCATCTTGGTTGGAGATTATAAACTGTGCTGTAGCACAAATTAAAAATAAAATACTATCTCATTATCTGAAATGACAAGTTTTTCATTTGGCAGTGTTCTTTAGCTTTCTTGTTGTAATTGCTTCTAACAGTGACCAGTAAAGGGCATCCTATTAATGTTGTTTAGCAGAATGAAATAACGTAGTGGCAGCTAGAGAAAATATTTTTGTCTTCACTTGTAAAATCTTTCCATTTGGTATTTAAAATAAAAATAATTTTTGACCTTCCACTGGTCCAAAATTTATTTAAGGGAGTTTTATTGCCTACACATGGTTTCTCTCATAGTTTCATCTGGGTAGTCTATGTTAATTTAAAAAAACCCTGGATATTTGCAAGTAAACCCAATAATTCTCTTAATCTGCTTTAACCTAATTACAAATTTAGCATTGTGAGCATTTAATCTTCTTTCATTTACTCTGAAAAAGTTGGAGTTTCATGGTAGATATTGTTTTATTTCAGTAGCATGCAAAATGATATAAGAATACATTGCATATATAAGTTAGGAACACATGTAACTAGATTTAAAGCAACATGAATCGTTTGAAACTCAGGTGTAACAACAGGAATGATTGCACATACCCTAATGGTCATTGGATGATAATAAAAGGACACTTATTCATAAAGTCAAACAAGAGATACAGACTTATGTTAACTCATTAGATGACAGGATTTACATAAGCTTAGACCATTACTATGATAATGATTTAATTTGATTCTTTTCCTAAAAGTGTCTAGATACTCTCACAAACAATTTTTTCAGTGTTTTTTTTTTTTTTTTTACTTTGGGGTAGGGTGGGGATGTTAGATAAAATGTATATTAGTAAAAAGCTGCTTTGTCTTGTGTTTTATTTTTTTTCCACACCAACAGAGAAGTACATTTGTAACTTAATGCTTAAAGTAATTAGCTTATGTTAAAGTATTGATTTTACATTAAGCAAGATAAATGTTAAAATATTGACAATGGAATCTACTTCTTAATAAGACTGCCACTTTAGAGATGAAAAGGCACTGTATTCTAGACAACCGTTTCTGTAGTTTCAATATGTAAATTACATACTATTACAACAGGCAGAATTGCTTAGTCAGGCCTGGGGAACTTTCAGCATCCTGGTGATGAAGGTCCAGGTCAAAATGCTCATTTGGATTAAATGAACTAAAGGCCCAAGTTAATGTATGAATCACTTCAAATCATACTTCCTCATTTTAACAGAAAATCAATCATGAGGAAAAGTATATAGGCATTTTCATGAAGCACAACATAACCTTCGACTAGACCTTGCAAACTTGCTGCCACCGAGGTAACCACAAATACATTTTTTTTTGGCTTCTTTCTAAATCTGTTTGGAGATGCAGAAAAATCTGAGATGTTGTTGATCTAATAACATTAACTAAATTCCTCTAATTTTAAGGTAACTTTTGTTCTCATGACTAAGTGGATTTCTGCCCAGTAAGTGTGATGAAGAATAACAGTCATCAGACCTGATGAAATCCACCCACAGGTTCTGAGGGAGCTGGTGGACGAAGTTGCTAAGCTGCTTTCCATTATATTTGAAAAGTCGTGGCAGTCTGGTGAAGTTCCTGCTGGCTGGAAAAGGGGAAACATAACCCCCATTTTCAAAAAGGGAAAAAAAGGAGACCCAGGGAACTACAGGTCAGTTACTCTCACCTCTGTGCCCAACAAGATCATGGAGCAAATCCTCCTTGAATCTCAGCTAAGGGTAGTGGAAAATAAGGTGGTAATTGGTGACAGCCAACATGCTTCATCAAGGGCAAGTCATGCCTAACGAATTTGGCGTTATTTAGCATCTTTGTTGGAGCCAGGAACAGTGGGATTGAGTGCACCTTCATCAAGTTTCCTGATGACACCAAGCTCTGTGGTGAGGTCAACAAGTTGGTGGGAAGGAATGTCATCCGGCAGGACCTGGACAGGCTTGAGAAGTGGACCCATGCAAACATCATGAAGTTCAATAAGGCCAATGCAAAGTCCTGTACCTGGGTCACTGCAATCCCAAGCACAATTACAAGTTGGGCAGAGAATGGATTGAGAGTAGCCCTGAGGAAAAGGACTTAGGGTTGTTGGTGGATGACAAGCTCCACATGCACTGGCAGCATGTTCTTGCAGCCCAGAAAGCTGACCACAACCTGCATCACAAGAAGTGTGGCCAGCATGTCGAGGAACCATTCTACTCCACTCTGTTGAGACCCCACCTGGAGTTGTGTCCAGCTCTGGAGTCCTCAGCACAGGATGGACATGGACCTGCTGGAAGAGGCCAGTGGAAGGCAACGAAGATGATCAGAGGGATGGAGTACCTCTCCTATGAGGACAGGCTGAGAGAGTTGGGGTTGTTAAGCCTGGAGAGGAGAAGTATCTGGGGAGACTTTATAGCAGTCTTCCCGTACCTGAAGGGGGCCTACAGGAGAGATGGAAAGGGACTCTTTATGGGGGAATGTAGTGATAGGACGAGGAGTAATGGTTTTAAGCTGAAAGAGGGTAGATTTAGATTAGACATTCTTTACTGTGAGGATGCTGAGGCAGTGGAATAGATTGCCCAGAGAAGCTGTGGAGGCCCAGTCCCTGGAAATGCTCAAGACCAGGCTGGATGGGGCTTTGAGCAACCTGGTGTAGAAGAACGTTCCCTGCCCAGAGCAGGGTGATTGAAACTAGTTGGTCTTTAAGGTCCCTTCCAACCCAAACCATTCTATGATTCTATGATTTGTGGCATTTGTTTTTCCATGAGAGCAGCCACACAATTTTGTAAGCAGGATTAATTTTACTGGTCTCGAAACACATACTGATTGTACTTCAACTATTTTACAGAAGACTAAGCTGTACTGTGTGAGTAACAATTAATTAGCCTTGGCAATGGAGTTAAACCTGCATTTGTATGTGACAGTGTTATTGATGCTGCTTACGCAAATCACTAATACAGGTAAGTTTTCAGCTCAGACAAGGTAAAAATATAATTTTTTAGGGGCAATGGGAAGTTTCAAGTTCAGGTGGGACCCTGAACAGGCAGAGCTTTGCAGTACATTTGCTTGTACCTTTTCCTGAAATTGAGCACTTTAAAAGCATAAAATTTGCTTTCAGACCTTAAAGAGGCAGAAAAGCATGTACAGCATAACATTTCAAAGAAGACATAAAAATAAAAGAAGATATTCTAAAAATCTGCCCTTGTTAAGCCTGTTTGGGGTTGATCTCTCCCTCTAGTCGTCCTTTCCAGTCCAACACCATTTCACATATTCATGGGTTGAAGAAAAGTCCTCAGGAAAACCTCCATCTTGTGTTACATTGTGCATAGTGAGTTACCTTGTGCATATTGAGTTACCCTATCTTTATTCGTGCCCGAGCTCCTTCCCACTTTCCCTTCCTTCCCCTTCATTCTCCTATCTGAAACGATGGAAATTTCTACCTAACTCTAAAAGCAGTAGTTAGGGCAGAACATTTCCTTTTTGCAAAAACATCATTTAGTCTGCAGACAGTTAAATGCAAGCAATTCTTATATGCAGTTTCTGTCCCAGAAGTTGCAAGAATTCACTTAGTGTCAACCTTGGTACCAGTGATGGCATTTAGACAGGACCGCAATTCCAATACTTGCTCAGTTAATATGGGCACTGCTGTAGGGATACTTAAAAAGAATAAAACATTCTCTGCTTGTGAGGATCTCTGCACTTTTTTTGACTGTGGTTGAATGCATCAGGTACAGGAAGGGCTGTGCAGGTTCCCCTTTGACTGAGCTTAGATATGTTTCTTTTAGGCTTCTGAGGAACTTAAAAACCACAGGAGGAGCTTAAAGGTATTTATGAAATCACTTATATAAAACAAAAGACTGTTAGAAAAATTGTTCCACTTGAATGTAGCAGCAGAGGAGCTGCAGTAGAAATTTCAGTTGGTATTTGTCATGCCGAGTAAGCAGAATCATGGCCTTCTTTAGGAGGTTACTTTAGGCTCTGCCCCCTCAGAAATTACAGCAGTGTTGTACCTTAGGTGTAATGCTTCTAGGTGTGGTGAGAAAGCACAAACACTTTTTCCACGCAGTTCAGCTCATACCATCTGTCTCTCTTGAAAAGGCATCTTCTGACAAAGAGGATGACTTTTTTACTGGGGGGAGTGTAGAGAATATCATTGCCCTAGATCCTATTTAAAAATGAGATTGAGCCTGTTGAACCCACACCCACACCCTCTTTACAGAACCAGGTACAAATATACTGTCATTCTCAAGAAAAAAAAAATACATTAAAAAAATTGCTTCCCATCTTCCTTCACTGTGTCCCACGCAGATTTTTATCTCTAAAATGGGACAAGAAAAAAAGAAAGAAACAAATACTTCTATACAAAAAAGAGATACTGTGACCTGAGAACACACACTTTTATAGAGCATACCATATTTCCTGCTCATTTTCTTTCTCCTCCATTTCACCTCTGTGGTACATTATGTTCAAACGCAGCTATTCTGAAGCTAAAAAAACCATTAAAGACTTTTCATTCTGGGCTAGACTGTGAATGTTTCACAAAGCATTTTTCAAAAATGAACTTATTCTATCCTTGTGAGAAGCAACAGTATGGATGAACAGCTGTAAGACTGAAGTCTATGAAAAAAACTAAGATTATAACAAAAGAATCTGATTTATAATCTTAGATTCTCGAGGTTACAATATTGGCCCCTCTTCCTTCCCTGAACTGTACCAAAACCACACATTGTCTCATTATCAGCTGAAATAAAAATGTCATACTTAATAAGTATTAAACTATGAGGGCACAGAAGGCTTTCTTCTTTTCACAGAATCCTCAATTTTCTGAATGTTACCTAAAGACCTGTCTTTACAGAAATGAAGAAAGAAATGGGAAATAAAAAAGAAGTACAGCATTGGTAACAAGGTCAAAAAAAAAAAAAAAGGCACGAAATATAAATGCACACACATGCATGTATATATTTAGCAAACATGAATAGTCTGTGAAGGCATAATTAGTAGAAGAGACAGGAATTTTACACTAGGCAGGAAATAGGTCAATTCAGATGAGGTTCCCTACTGTACTGACAACTGAGTGAGTCTTTATATATGTTAGATGAATAGGTACCAGTGATTTATTAGTCTTTCTTTCTCTAGCACGTATTGTATGACAGTGCAGGAAAAGAAATTTAATAATGATCCCCAAATTGAAGTCTTTGCTTGTTTCTTTGGTTTCTGTTTGTTTGATTGTTTTTTGGTTTAGATGAGGTAGGATAGACATTTGTATGACACAGCATTTCTGAAATTAGTGTAATCCTAAAATAACTCGTTCCAAATGAAGAGCAAAAGGAAACATCGCTCGTTAGCTTCAAATACAGTGAAAGCATGACTGTCACAAGAAAATGACACTGGAAAATAGACATTACCTGATAGTTTATATCATGTAAAAAAAAATGAATTAAAGATGTTTTTCATTTGCAAGTGTGCTCTTTTAATTTAACAAATAATTATATAATATGAAAAGATCAGAAAATATTAGAGATTAGTGAGGTACACTTAGAAAATTGAATTTAATTTTACTTACACTTTCAAATAAGTGCTTTTTAATATTCTATCCTAATGCATTCTCTCATACAACAGTTGTGACCTGCATTGCTTCATTTCTGTATCTGTTCCATGTGTATGCATTGTTTTCAAATACTGTTGTTCATTTACAGTGTGATCATGTTTGTATAAAGAATTGAATGGTCTTCATTTCTATTTGCTATTGCATCTATTTAAAAATTAACTGATTACTTAATCTGCACATATTCAAGATCCTTTGCTATGGTTTTGGTGAAAAAACATTAAATAGATTTAGATCAGGAATAGAAGAGTTTTTTAATCTGCTCAGTTATGGTCTGTTTTCAGCTAGCTTTTCAAATTCATATAATAAAACCTTTTATTCAGCTTAATCTAACTCCTGGATCTTGTATACTATGAGCATTTTGAAGAACAACATTGCATGAAAGAAGTTCAGTATTTTTTTAAAAGGTTGTCCATATTTAGCTAATAGGTAACCCTATAAATCAGCGTGGTAATCTCAACAAATATTAAAGAATTTATTTGAAGAGAGCTATCAGCTATAAAAAAAATTTGTGTGAGGTGAAGTCTGCTAACACCCAGCACTGCCTTCATATACAAGTGTTCTCAGTGTTGAGGCAGTGGTGAGGCACATGTTTATTTTCCATCTAATGCTGCATTGTAATTCAGGGTTAATCAGTCTAGGTCAGATAGACAGGCTCATTAACATGAACAGAAAGCCATCAATCTCTTGAAGAGACCAATCAGCTGGACATGATGGAAATTTAGGGCTCTGGTCCCAGGCCCCAAAACTGGGACTTTCTTTCAGGGTAGGAACTTACATAAACTACACAAACCTGCCAGAGAACAACCTCAAAAATCTCTATCCTGTCTTTTCCCCAACTCCATGCCAAGTACAGAAGTTTGCTAGACAACAGAGTCTGTGCCAGTCACTCTGACTGACTCATTACTTATTTTGCATTGGCTCAAAAGGAAGTTCAACACTTGCTTCAGAAGGACCAAATACCGACTGCTTTTCCTCTCATGTACCCCACTATTTCTTAACCATAAAATGAAATTTGTTAATTTAATCATATCAGATCTGGATCTTTGCTGATTGCTGTTCACTGTACGATTATTTTTTCATTAATTCTATCATGTACAAATTCCATCTTGAACTAGATTTTCAGGCTTTGGCCCCAAAGAAGGCTAAGAAATAAATAAAAAACATCCTCATGATCTCATCTGCTATAATAGTTTTGTACCATTTCACTCAGCTTCCCACACAGAGCTGTGCTGCCCTAAATGTGCTAAGTCATTCTTGGGTTAGTTTCATCTCTTCTCACAGCTAAATGGCCCCTATAGCTGATTCCTTTCTTATTCTTTTTTTTCTTCAGTGTTCTCAGTCAGACATTTGTGCTGATTATGAACTTTTAGATTTCTTAAATTAAAAATCATATAAATTAATTTTTTTCTCCAAGATTTTCAATATTTTCTCTCTCACACTGATTTTTTCCAACCATTTCCATTTTTGCAAGTATTTTCCTCTTCTTGCAATGACTGAATTTACCATTGCAATATGCAATCACCACATATATAGTGAAAGAAACTTTTTACCTCATTATTTACTATGAATTTCAAACACCTTTTTCACTCCTTAAAAGTCATTGTATGGATTGAAACACGCGAATACATACTGTGATTTTATAATATATTTCCTTGAAGACTCATCATTCTTTATATGCTCTGATTGACTGTGGATCAGTAGGCTATATTAGATTCTTCCTAGAGAGGACACAGACATAAGACATCTTTGGTAGGAAATTGATTTAAGTACAAAATACTGAATTTTTATCAGCAATTACAGTGGTGACACCATTATTTTTCTGGTTGTAACAACATGGTGTGCAATTTTGCATGCCATATCATACTCACCTACAGTAAGTGAAAGTGACAACTTGTCTGGCCTCAAAGAGACTGTTTTATCTCCCAATAAAGTGAAAAACAACAGCAAGAAATCAGGTTACACACCACAAATGGATTATTTTTTCCCAATTAGATAGACTAAAGAGAGAGGTAGTTATTAACTGTAGTAATCACACAAATTAAGAACCTGTTTCATTTAGATAATAACAATGCTTACAATACATAAAAATGGTGTGGATTCTTCTTTACAAAAACTGTAATCATTTTTAATCCTCTGAAGTCTACAGGACGAGAGGTATGGTGAAGAAATAAAGAAATAAAAAATAATTTATACAATTCATATGATAAATGGTGAGGAAATATGAGTAACAGCTTAGAAACAAAATGCTAAGACATGAATTTGTGTAACAGTTCAGTAGGTACAAAAATAAGGTGAAAGACATTCTATTTTCCTATATTATGCAAATAATATCTTATAGTTTGAATCATACTTCAGTTGAAAGCACCCTAAGTCCATTACAAATGTACACAGAATATCACTTAATCAGTTACTAACCCAAAGCAATTTCTGGCAAGAAGTGTGAGAAGAACTGCTTATTTGATATAACGCAATGCTTTATTGCACCTAATGGCAGTAGGTAAAGTGCATTCATTTGACAACGAAGAAAATTCAGTGAAGCTGACTTTAGGATATTTGGCAATGTATAAAATTTTAGAGACATTTTTGGCTTCATATGTGTTGACTGCTATTTATAAACCAAGTTCATTTGCACACTATTGATGTATAGGGATATTAAAGTACATTAGGACTATCAGAAATTAATACTGTGCCCTACTCAAGGTTTATTTGACAGTGTTAAGTATTCAGACTTCCAAGTTATAGCACCAAGTACTTTCTGGAGAGGTGCAACTTCACCAGTGCTGAGTGCAGGGGGATGATCACTTCCCTAGTCCAGCTGGCCACGCTATTTCTGATACAGGCCAGGATGCTTTTGGCCTTCTTTGCCACCTGGGCACACTGTTGGCTCATAATCAGCTGGCTGTTGACCAACACCCCCAGGTCCTTTTCCGCCAGGCAGCTTTCCAGCCTTTCTTCCCCAAGCCTGTAGTGCTGCATGGGGTTGTTGTGAGCCAAGCACAGGACCCAGTACTTGGCCGTGTTGAATCTCATACCATTGGCTTTGGCCCATGAATCCAGCCTGTCTGAATCCTCAGTAGAGCCATCAAGTTTTCAGTCAAGTGTTTGTGATTAATGAACCTAACAAAGATATCTGGTCTTACTATTACAATTATTTGTGCATAAACATGACAGTTTTATCTCAAACAGCACATTAACCCTAGTGCTAGAAGCTAGGTAAACCAGAGGGAACCAGTGGATGAGGGGAGAGCAGTGGATGCTGTGTAGCTTGGCCGCAGCAAGGCTTTTGACACAGTCTCCAATAACATCCTCACTGGTAAGCTTAGTAAATGTGGGTTAGATGAGTGGAGAGTGAGGTGGATTGAAAACTGGCTGAATTGCAGAGCTCAGAGTGTTGTGATCAGTGTCATGGAGTCCAGTTTGAGGCCTGTAACTAGTGGTGTTCCCCAGGACTACTGGGTCCAGTCTTGTTCAACATATTCATCAACAACCCAGATGAGGGAAGAGTGTACCCTCAGCAAGTTTGCTGGTGAAACAAGAATGGGAGGGGTGGCTGACACACCAGAAGTTTGTGCCACCATACAGCAAGATCTGGACAGGCTGGAGAGTTCGGCAGAGAAGAACCTGATGAAATTCAACAATTGTAGCATCCTGCACCTACGGAGGAATAACCCCATGCACTGGTACAGGTTAGGGGATGACCTGCTGGAAGGCAGCTCTGTGGAGAGAGGCCTTGGAGTCCTGGTGGACAACAACCTGACCATGAGCCAGCAATGTGCCCTTGAAGAAGGCCAATTGTCTCCTAAGGTGCATTATAAAGACCATGGTCAGAAGGTCGAGGGAGGTTATTCTCCCCCTCTACTCTGCCCTGGTGTGGTCACATCTGGAGTACTGTGTCCGGTTCTGGGCTCCCGAGGTCAAGAAGGACAGGAAACTACTGGAAAGAGTCCAGTGGAGGGCTACAAAGATCATCAGGGGAACAGAGCACCTCTGTGCTTTCCCTGTGAGGAAAGGCTGAGAGACCTGCATCTGTTTAGTCTGGAGAAGAGAAGACAGAGAGTGAATCTCACCAATTCTTATAAATATCTAAAGGGCTGATGTGAAGAGGGTGGGTTAGGCTCTTCTTGGTGGTGTCTGGTGACAGGACATGGGGAAACAGACATAAGCTAGATCACAGGAAATTCCATCTCAACATGAGGAAAAACTTCTTTACTTTGAGTATAACAGTGCTGGAACAGACTGCCCAGAAAGGTTGTGGAGTCTCCTTCTCTGGAGATATTCAAACTCACTTGGATGTGTTCCTGTCCCACCTACTTTAGGTGAACCTACTTTGGCAGGGGAGTTGGACCACATGATCTCTGAAGGTCCCTTCCAACCCTTATGGTTCTGTGATTCTGGGATTCTATGATTCCACAACAACACCATGCACTACAAGCTACTTTAACTTTCTAAGAGTGTCTCTTCAGCTAACAAAAGCAAGCCAACCCTGCTTAATGTCTGGCATTTGGAAGGCCTGAGACCTTTGTGACAGCATTTCTCGTAAGTTATATGCATCTAGTTCATTTACATTGCTACAGTGTTCAGAGTTACATAATCCCGTTCTCCATGTTCCAGTCCAGTACAGTCAAAATTTGGGCTGAATTTAATTTTTGAATAGTTATCATGGATCTATGAAAAAGTGTTGTGTGATTGTGTGCATGTGTGTGCATGTCATCACTTCTGAGACATATAGGTGCTATGTTAAAGGTGTAACAGCACTAAATCAGAAAAGTTAGATATAAGGAACTTAGTATTTTCAGAGTGGCACATCTCAAGTGGTATATTTCAGAAGAAAATACCTTATTGTTCATGCAACTAAGAACCTCAGCTTCCCAAAACAAAACTCCAAGAAATCTCTTAATCTGATATTTTTCTTACATATTATCGGGTGACCATCATCTCATCAAATGCTTTTCTACAGGGTTTTTGCTCCTATAGAATCATAGAATTGTCCAGGCCAGAAGGGACCTCCAAAGGTCATCTAATCCGACCTCCCCACAGTCAGCAGGGACACCCCCAACTAGACCAGGTTGCCCAGGGCCTCATTGAGCCTCTCCTTTAATATCTCCAGGGATGGGGCCTCAACCACCTCCCTGGGCAACCTGTTCAAGTGCTCCACAACCCTCACAGTAAAGAACTTTCTCCTAATCTCCAATCTAAATCTGCTCCCCTCCACCTTAAAGCCATTGCCCTTCGTCTTGTCACTACAGGCCTTTGTAAACAGGCCCTCCCCAGCCTTCCTGTAGGCCCCCTTCAGGTACTGGAAGGCTGCTATTAGGTCTCCCCAGAGCCTCAACTTCTCCAGGCTGAACAGCCCCAGCTCCCTCAGCCTGTCCTTGTAGCAGAGGTGCTCCAACCCCCTGATCATCCTTGTGGCCCTCCTCTGGACCTGCTCCATCAGGTCCATATCTTTCCTATATTGAGGGCTCCAGACCTGCACACAATACTCCAGGTGAGGTCTCACCAGAGCAGAGTAAAGTGGCAGAAACACCTCTCTGGACCTGCTAGCAATACATCTTTTGATGCATCTCAGGATGTGATTGGCTTTCTGGGCTGCAGCTGCACACTGCCTGCTCATGTCCAGCTTCTCGTCCACCAGCACCCCAAGTCCCTTTCCTCAGGGCTGCTTTCTAATACCTCACCCCCTAGTCTGTACTGATGGTGAGGATTGTTCCAGCCCAGGTGTAGAACCTTGCACTTGTTCTTGTTGAACCTCATGAGGTTCACCTGGGCCCACCTCTGCAGCCTGTCCAGGTCCTTCTGGATGACATCCCATCCCTCTGGTGTATCGACAACACCACACAGCTTGGTTTTGTCTGAAAACTTGCTGACGGTGCCTTTAATGCCTCTGTCTATATCATTGATAAAAATGTTAAACAGTACTGGCCCCAGCACGAACCCTTGAGGGACATCACTTGTCACTGCTCTCCATCTGGACTTCGAGCCATGGAGTACTATTGAATCATAGAATCATAGAATCATAGAATCATAGAATCATAGAATCATAGAAGCATAGAATGGTTTGGGTTGGAAGGGACCTTAAAGATCATCTAGTTCCAACCCCACTGCCATGGGCAGAGACACCTCCAACTAGAGCAAGATTCCTCAGAGCCCTATCCAGCCTGGCCTTGAACACTTCCAGGGATGGGGCATCCACGTCCTCCCTGGGCAACCTGTTCCAGTGTCTCACCACCCTCACTGTAAAGAATTCCTTTCTAGTATCTAATCTAAATCTCCCCTGTTCCAATTTAAAACCGATACCCCTTGTCTTTTCACTACACTTCCTGACAAAGAGTCCCTCTCTGGCTCTCCTGTAGGCTCCCTTCAGATATTGAAAGGCTGTTATAAGGTCTCGCTGGAGCCTTCTCTTTTCCAGGCTGAACAACCCCAGCTCTCTCAGCCTGTCCTCATAGGGGAGCTGCTCCATCCCTCTGATCATCTTCGTGGCCCTCCGCTGGGCCCGTTCCAACAGATCCATGTCCTTCCTGTGTTGAGGACTCCAAAGCTGGACACAGTACTCCAGATGGGGTCTTAAGAGCGCAGAGTAGAGGGGCAGAATCACTAGAAAGAAAGAAAGCTAGAACAAGATTTTAGACAAAGTTTAGCAAGATCTATGAATCTAGCTGAAAGCTAAGGAGCATGCAGAAGCATAAAATAAGTACTTAGACACCACAGAGGGTATGTAGGCTTCTGTTATTGAAGAAAAATATTTGCCCTATGAACTATTCCTTAAGAGTTCTAGTATTATACATATGGCAGACAAAAGGTACCATCAAATGAGGATAAGGGAATTAGTGGTGTTCCATGGAGCATGGATTATTAGCTTCTGGAAATAGGATGCAAGGAAAGAGCAATTCTAGCTGTTTTTTTCAAAAGTTATGCTCCCGTTAACAGGCAGGAAATAAAAAGGTCATTGTAAAAATGCAATAGTGTTTTGCCATACTGCTTGCTTTGGAGGCAAATGTTTTATTAAGATACTATAATGTTCTTTTCTAGGGACTGACTTCCCATGCTCGACAGAGGCAAATGGTTTGATGGTTTGGAGTTTGGTCTGTTTGATTTCTTTTGCTCTTTTTTTTGGGACATTTAGGATTTAGAATTTAGGACAGAATTTAGGATTCTGGCTTTTTTTCAGGGAAGAAAAAAATAAATCTGAGGACAAGATATTCCAGGATAACTGAGTTTTGGGAGGCAACAGCATACCTTCTTTTTTTTTTTTTTTTTTTTTTTAAGACACTGGTTAAATTCAGGTCTGTGAGACTTTTAGCCACTGAAAATGACATCTCAAATCTGAACCAAGGTACAGAAAGATGTGGTCAGTGTGTGAAATCCCAAGAAGTAAATCCCGCAATGCTTCAGATTACAAATTAAATGCAGTATGCAGCTTCATCTCCTCCACTTGCTGTGAGCTTTCCAGGAAGGTTTGAATATTATAAAATATGTAGTATGGCATAGAAAAAAAAATAAATTTGACAGTGATTAGGTACAGAGAAAGAATAGAATAATGCAAAGAAGTTTTCTGATTGTAAAGCTCTTCTTAATTTTCAGATGTGTCAGATGATTTTCTGTAGTCAACATCTCAGAGAAAAGTCAATGGATGAGTAGCAAAGCATTACCAACCTCTTCCGTCCCAACCCCTCCTTATACTAGTGAGTTATTTGGCAGGGATCTGTCTTCTGATAGTTCAAAACACATCCCTCAACTATTTTCTAGCTCATTTTCTCATTTTTTGAGATCGGCTTCTTGGGGTTCCTTACAAATTTAAAGTTCCTCTGATATGCCTAATGCCTGCTTCTTATTTATACTATGTTGCATTTAGTCTTTTGGGAAATGCTGAGGAGCTTTAGAGGGGTTTAAAAATTGCAAAAATAATATAATTTTTTTTTCCAATTATTGTATATGATTTGCACATATGTTTTACTGCCTGTTTCTTTTCAGAGACTTCTTCTTAAACTGGAAGGCCAAGAGAAAAGAAAGACTGTAATTTACTATTCACTATTACATACTACAAGGGGTCATCTCGCACTGCACTACACTGGGAACTTTGATATGGCATACTGCTTCTGAACCTCAGCTAATCCATCACCTGGTGGCAGGCTGCACACAGTTAGCATTAAAAAAGAACATCATCTGTCAGATTCAGATAAGAATCTATATCTATTTGCTCATTTTATGAAGCTTTAGAAACAGGTATAAGCAACAACTGCAAGGCATTACTGCAGGGACCAATGTTATTTGTCAGTGTACTATACAGGATACCAATCCAGACTGACCACATAATTAGGTGTTATTGAACTGTTCCAGCACTTACACAATGGTATGACAAAATAAGGTCTCACCAGCTACACAAAGTGTAGCCATGCCTTTTTTCCCTATACATTTGAATTCAGTACTAGTGCCACAGAGAGCTCTATAGAATTAATGATACTGGATAGCTTGGCCATTGTTGTCAAGATCCATGAAAGTTCTGAATATGAGAAATTAAGATTCTTTTTCTTTATCATTAAAACCCGTTAAATACACAATAGGAAAGCATTATTCATCACACTGATCTAAATTGTTGGTTTAGACAGTTCACAAGAACTAAAAAGCTGAGCTGTGAAACAATGCTTAGAGAGATCAAAGACAGATCTTCTGCAGTGGTATCAGCTCCCATCTTTAGTGGCCAAACCCCATATTCACTAAAAATAGTGAATTCTGTAGTTTCAATATACTCCTCAGAAGTTCCCCAAAATGATGAAAAAATAGTGTAAATGGGTTTTGGTCTGAAATTTCATCTCTATGAAGGTTAAACCTCATAAGAACTCAGGGCCAAATCTGCATTATCCTCGATTCATTCCTAAACTCCAAATCTGAGTTGTTTCCTAAGTCCTTGATCTTCATCCTTCCTGTGATACTGAAACAAAATAAGAAAAATACTGTGTATCACATCTTCTGCTAACAGAAGAACATTGACAAGCATTTAATGTAACATTAAATATAATTGCAAGAGTTATCAAGGGGAGGAAAAAATAATGCATTTGAAATTTCTAGTAGCTATCATTCATGAAAATTGTAAAGTATATAGCTGAAGTGTGAAAAGAAAGTCACAAAGTAAAACAATTTTGCAAGTCCATGAACATGCAAAGATATTAGCTTAGATGGATGTACTATATAGAGGAGACACTCTGACACTGCAGAACAAGGTAGTCAAAGAGTAGTAGGATGGCCTTTCCTAAAAATACTGTTAGACTATCACATGACAGATTTCATGAACTACCTACTTCTTGGAAAAAGTCATGGAGGAAAGTATTCAGGTTAATTCTGCATCCCAAAGCAACTCTGAACCCTGCCTGTGAATTTTTTACATGCATTAGTTATTCCATTGTGTAAACATTGAATATTTTTTGATACTAATCTTGTTTGGCAGTACAGAACCTTTTCTATTCCAACTGATTGTGTTTGGATACCTTTCACAATATATAGAAACTCTGAAGTCAGTGTGTACTCAGCAGTATACACTTTTGGGGGGTTGCCTTTTTTTGGTTTTGGGTTTTTTTTGTTTGTGGTTTTTTTTTTTTTTTTTCAATTGCTAGTAAGGTCTGATTTACTATTGGATTTTGCCTTAGTAAGCTTACAACTCCTCATGCCAGGCACTCAGTGACATTAACTTGTTGTTCAGAAATTTCCAAGTCAGCCGCAGAAGATACGACCTCTTGATGACAAAATGAGCTCTAGACCTACCTTGTTGTGTTGCTGCCTTCCAGTTTTGCATTTTTCTGGGCTTTTTACCTCTCATGTCAGCATTTTTCTCTTTAATCTTGAAGCTGCTGCTTACAGCTGACTCAACAGTTCCATTCCTTTGCTCCTTCTTTTCTGATGCTGTCTGGTCTTATCTCTGATACTAGCCCAAAGCTTGCCAAAATTTTCATAAAATAAAGCTGAAATGAAGTGCTGTACTTTGCAAAATTACCTTTTAGGCCCTGGTGTCTGAACCCTGGGCTTATGGACTCTTAGGAAAATCAAATGTGGGAAAGTAATCAAATATATGAGTTGGCTGCAGTCAGCTAGACTTTCTGGGGTTGTATTCTAGACAGAGCAAATGGAACGTAACCTTTCCCACAGATCTTGATCTGCAGCCCTTAGACGGCCCCCTCTGCTCTCATCCTTTAATTAAATAGCTATCCAGAACACAGTTCTGGCTTCAAAACCTCCTGCTTCCGCCTTAATCTGCTCCTTATAGTATTTACAGATGAGATTTTGATGAATTGTTCTGTTGATCACTGAATTTCATGGTAGTACTACCTTGCTTCCTCTCATTACACATAAGAACAATGTCCAGGAGAATGCACAGCAAAATGTCCAGGAGAGGAGTCAGTAATATATTTTACCAGTTTCAATGCTAGATACACACTTCTCTTTTTCCACTTCACTGCTTATGTCAGTGTTAGGATATTCAAATATACTTTAAGGTCCTTCTACAATCAACTGAACTGGCCTTAACATTGCTGTAGGATTTGGTCCAAGAATAGCAACAGAGATAACTTCCGGCCTCTCTCCTCCTTCTGGTTTTAAATAATTCACATATATACTTTCTTACCCTTTCTTGAATTACATGCTGGCAATATGCCTAGTATTTCTATAAAGTCTGTATACTGATTTTGAAAGATTTTGGATCTTTCATGTATATCACAGGATATCACTGAGGTCATAAACCAGAATTGATTTGATTTCATCCACAATTAGTTTCAGAAAAAAGAAGGTAGTCACAATCAGCATTTCAAGCAGAGGCACACAGTAATTTCTGATGTTAATTTTGATGTTAATACCTCAGGAAAGCATAAAGTTCTGGTTTTATAACCATTAATTATGGGCTGAAAGGTTTCAGGGACTCTTATTTTACCCAAACATTTTATTTGATTTGATTAAAAGCATTGTTTTGTAGCAAATATTCTAAAAAAAAAATAAAAAGCCTATTCTCTCCTGTGCGCTGCTGCCTCCTCCCCTACTCCAAAAAAAAAAACCAAACCCAAAAAACCAAAACCCCAAAACCAAAAACCTCAGTGAAAAATTGAAAAAATCATGGGCTTAAAATAGTTGGTTGTTCTGAAAACAAATGTGTTGATTTGTTTTGTTTTTCTTTTTAGCATCAGATGTGTTGTTTGCTATTTCTAAATAAATGGTGCCAAAAGACAAGCATATGTTGTTCTGCATCATGCACTGCAGGTGCTGCAGTACAGGCTTTCATAATGTGCCACCTGAAACTCAGAGAAGCTATTTCCTTTAAAAGACCAGATTGTGGAGCCCTAGTTCACACTGATAAGCACTTACTGATGCAAGCAGTTCCATTAAAGCCCCTCCTTTCAAGTAAGAACTAACTTAACATTAGTAAGTTTTATAGGCCAGCTCTTAGCTTCCAGTGTATTTTGGCATTAACAATCACATACTGACTGATTCATTTTTAGATCCTCTATACCTACTAAAATATGTAGAATATGGAAGTTATTGGCAAGTACTTAGGATTTAAAATCTGTTTCACATTACACAATTCATTAGATTAAAACTTTTAAGTGCAAAATCCAGCAGAACTCTGTTGTAAGTGTAGACTTTTACTTCTAATAATGTTGAACCTTACTGATCCATAGGTCAGCAAGTATTTGTTTAGGTAGATGTTAAGACCGAAGACTTATGTATACTTGCCATATATCAAGGAAAGTGGAGTCCAAGGCAGACAGTAACTGTATCTAATAGGAAAGGTAGGTAGAAAACTGATAGGTTTTTTTCTGGCTCAGACATATAATATGGGTTTTTATTATAAAACACTATACTTCTCCATTTACAGAATGTGGAGTTCTGCTGTGCCGTCTGGGATAAACTCTTTTAATCTGTACTGAAATTTCTGTTTACCTCTTCACTAGTTTTGAAAATCTTCTCACACCAGCTATGGGCACAATTGTGGAGAAAACTAGTCCAGATTTAGACTGAATTAGTAATTTAATTCTCAATTGCCTACATTTAAATGTTGTCTTTAAAAGGAAACACAGTTGTGAAAGCTGCTTCTATCACATAAAGGGAATGCACAAAATCAGCATGGAGGCATCATGATTGTAACCTCAAATGAGGCAAATAGTAGGTCCAGTTGTTAGAGCTGTGGGCAACATAAGTATCACAGAGGAAATAATGGAAATTTTTTTCCGGACTTCTATCTTGCTTCTGATGGAAGACTATACATATGATGACTAGGGGAAGAAATTAATACAAATTATACTATAGTCCAACCTCAGTGCAGACCTAATATTGTATGCATTACCTTAAGCAACTTTTTATGGCTTCTTGTATGAAAACTGCAGGGATGGTGTACTCAGGTAGATTTTGATGATGTGAAAAGGCACAATTTTTCTCATTGTCACATAAGGGTTGAGTCACATGATATAAGGTAAAATATATGGAACCTCTTACATTTCATTAGGATTTCTCTTATAAGAATCTTCTGTCTCAACTCTTCTCTCATATGATTGTGTCCTCAGGTGAGTGCAAAAATCCTTATGCACATCCATACTTATTTATATATATAAAACACCCAACATCAGTATAATGTGTGCACTGTGTATATATACTATATATACATATACATATATGCATGCATATGTATATATACATACATATCTATAAATGTACATACATGCATATATTATATATAGAAGTTATAACACTTAAATGAACCCTGACTTTGAGTTGGGTTGAACCATAAGCAAATAGGCTAAAATTACTAAATGTTGCCTAGGGCAACATTTTGTTGGTGGGTGATGTGACAAAAATAGACACATCCTATTCTAATTTTCCATTCTTAGTCTAAATTTTTTCTACAAAATAAATTAGGTGTGTCATCATAAATATCATGCCTGGTGTTGCTTCCTAGCAGATGCACCCTTATTTCTCTACTTTTTTTGGCTTCATCTTTCTGTTTGTCAGATAATTTGACTTTGTGGGCACTTTGCCATCTAAAGGATCGTTTAGGTGATGCAATATTTGATACTTAGTGTTACCATATATATTGTTCCCTATAGGCACTTTGAATTCTGCAACTTTTTATTCATCCACTTTCTACTGACATAGATGTAAGGACAGTTCAAGTGAGAAGAAGGAGCTTCTACTGTCATTCTAGTGAATGCTTTCACAAAGGAAATGTGAGTATTTAAGAATATGTTCCTTCATGTCTTTCGATAATTCTGTTTCTTCTTTGACATTTTTTTTTCCCAGCATTTTTAAAAGTTAAGATCTGGAGTCCATTGGTATTCTTTTTCAGGAAAAAATGGAATTTTTTTCCCTCATATTATAAATTCAGGTAGCCTGTGACACTCTTGAAAGAAAAATTTGCCTGAAATTTGAATCGAGCACTGTTGTAGGTGTGTGTTGCAGTGGCGTGTGGATCCCAACTCTCTGAGTGTCTGAAATGCGTGACTCATTCCATCTGTGACATACAGTCAAATCCCTCTTCCCTGAAAATCACAGCCTTTGAAACAGGTCAGTGCATACCCTTACTTTGTTCTAACATCACATTAGGATATGACAATCTCAATTACATTTGCAATTGAAGCTCCTAAGTGCAACTGCACTTTCTGGTTTCTATATACTCACAATGGCACTTGTGGAACTAGGGGGACTGTGAGGCTTGTGCTAGTCAAACAGTGTGGCAATTTAAGGTCTAATGTAACTCTTCTTGAAAATAAATCTATCCGAAATTTCGTCATCTGCTGTAAACAAATGTAAATTCAACACATTCATCAGTCATATAATTTATATGTAAATCCCAGATATAATATTGTACCAATAGGCTCTGCATGCTTGTGGGGTTTTTTTGGGACTTGCCAAATTTGGCAGATGGCTGGAGGTGAGTCTGGTCACTTACTCCCAGTAAGCACGCACAGAAACACATGTACACAATACTCATATATGCACATAGACTGCTCACTCTTCTCCTCAACTGGTTGGGCTGAACATTCACTGGTGATCACATGCTGGCACACGCACCCATGCTGGTTCCAGTGGCTGCCACCATGGCCATGTGGACCCTGACCCATGGTGCCCTCCCACAGCCACCACCCACCCCTCCATGCACTGATGGGACATGGGCCCTCACCTGGGAGACAGAAATGGAGATCAGAGAGAAGACAGGGCAGACCATGCCGGGCAGGGCATGGTCCCACAAGCACACCCACCAGCCCCTGCTCACACCTCTCTGGCTCCTTGTATCCCCTTTCCCCACTGTTTCCTCATGCTTGCTCCTCGGAGGAGTAAGAGCAACCACCCTTATCCCCACCTCTCCTGCCTCTGGTTCCTGCCACACACATCCCACAATAAGCTTTGTGCCACCCCCTATACCCCATTAAGTGTTCTGCAAACCCAGAGAGTGACCCGTCAGTTTGTGATGAGACCTGGAGAGCCATCACAGATTCATGGTGCTGGATGTCCCCCAGTACCAGGGGCACAGGCTCCCCAGGACACCCTGTGGAGGGGCAGGCAGGCTCTGAGAATTCTGTCTGGGGTATAGACACTCCCCCCATTGTGCCTCTAGGGTTTCTCATGGGGGTGTTGGTGGGTTCCTTGACCTGTCTGTTTTCCCCTGCTGTCCTCTCTTGTGTGGAAATAGTTATCACTTAACCTAAGAGTTTTACCATGATAAATCAGAAATATTCAATATATCTTGTGTCCCTGTGCAATAATATTTAATTTAAATAGAAAGCACTTTGTGATTACTAGCTCAAAATGACATTTGCAGATAGTATACTGGGAGTTTTACAATAATTCTGCATTGCATATGACTTCACATAGAATAAGGGACTATTCTGTTATCTATATTGTAAAGAAATTTGGAATTATAAATAGCTATGCTGCACCAAAATTAAGCCTAGCTTTACCTTGACTGTGAAGGAGTGTAATGGTCTGACTTCTGACTCTCTTAATTTTTAAAAAAATCTGCTGTGAGTATGTCCCAGTAGAGGCAGATTATAGTTTGAGGTCCATTGAAGTCAACATACAAAAGGACCTCATCTGAGATTAGTCACCACAGCTCAGTTAATTTTCTGCTCTAAAATTATGATCTGCTACTTTAAAACTTGTTACTACAGTATTCTTCTGCAACAACAGCAAATTACACTAAAATGAAACTTAGTTAATTCAAATGAGCTTTACTTCCAAATATTCCTTGGTGGGTGGCTGAGATTTACTGACTGCTTTGCGAAAGTCAGAAGCCCACATCAGATCCTTGAAGAAGACACACAGACCTCGGTTGTTGGTGTGAGTTATTCCACCCTGTCAGCAGCTCAAGGTTCTTCCTGACTCCCCTGAGTGACAGCTCCTAGTCCTATGATGGCAGGAATGAGAGAACAGGGTCATGTATTTTTTTCTAAGCTTATTTATGCTAATACATGGGTTATGGTTTCTTCCCCTCCTCCCAACATGCATTTGGACATGCACATTCCCCACTGCCTTCTCACTTTCCTCCAACACTTATTGAAGTAACAGCCTCACAGTGCTGGGGAGGACTGGGTGAGACATGAAAATTCAGTTGTTGAGAAACCAGCTTTAGTCTCATGTGTGTTGATGTGTTTCTGTGACTGAAGTAAACAGAATCAAACCCTATTAACATAAATATTTTTTCTCTCAGAAAAAGTCAACACTTTGCCATGATTTATGATTGTTGGAATTTAAAGTGCAATTGAGATAACCTACTTAATCATTCTGAGGCAATAGGCATTCTTCATATTGGATGGTTAACAGCTACGTAAGCCAAATAGGGACTAGTTGGAAGAAAATATTGTTGTTGAGCTAACTTCTCAATAGATGAGCTTATTGCATAGTTTGGCACACCCCAGGCAGATCTAGAAGAAGGTAGTTTACTTCCAGAAATATTTCTCTGTAGTTAACTTTTGGGGCTGTAACTATACTTCACAGTAAAGAGTAATACATAATACATATATTTTTGTCCTTCCTAATTGCATGATGAGCAATACAGATTTGTACAGATGAATGTTAAAATTAATCTTTGTAAACAATAAATCTGGACTGAGCCAGGCATCAAATGGACAGGAACTATATTATATTATTTCAGGAGTATTCTTCCGTCTTTTTTATCTATGGTAATTTAGAAGAAGTTTATGGTGCATGCTCTGTTTAGACGGAAGCTAAAACATTTATCATGACAAGAAGACAGATTTGATAGAACCAGCAGTAATGAACAAATGATTACACCTTCAGCTTGTTCTTATATAGCTTATTATATTTAAATGCTAGAAAAAATAATGGATTTGATACAAATACCAGTTTTGCATGCAGCCATTTTAGCTGTTTATTTTAACTATGTTTTCAGTCCGATCGGGTCTTGTTTTCTTCAACACAGTGTGCAAAAGAGACAGTGTGTTCATTCTGATTGGTTAAACTAGTATTAGGTGTCACAGTCATATGTTTCTGAGGCAATGTCTTCACAATGGTTGCATGTATACTCATATATGTATATGTATACACTCATGCATATAAATAGAGAAGTTGTTTCTGTGGCTGAAAGTGGTTGTGGCTGGTACAGACCCATTCTTGGTTCCTGGCATGGAGGAAAGTCGTGACAGGAAAATATACATGACCCAGAAATTTTTAGATGTGCTGTAGTATAGAATCAAAGCTCTCACCAGTATATCCACACTTATGCCAATGCACAAAATACTGTGAAAAAATGGTGTGAATTCCCAGTAAATGCTGTGAATGCCATTCAGGTATAGTTAAAAATTTTTACTGAAATCTTGTGTTAATAACTTTTGTATTAAGCATTTATAAGCCACTTTCTTATCAAAGGTCATTCATTAGGATGCACTCTTAGTTTAAGGGGTTTTTTTGTATTATAATTGAAGTTTTCATGCCTTCGGAAAAACACAAGGCAGTATCCATTGCTTCTGCTTTATTGTGGCCATGGAAATCACCTGATGAATAGTAGTTTAGTGTTTCTGTCCTACATATGACTTCTCTCATTTGTGTTGCTTGTGTGTAAGTATATTTTCAGTTGATAATCTCTGAATGTATGTACATAAAAAACCTTTTTTCTTTTTTTAACTTTGATTAAGATGCTTCAGTTTATTAAATTTGTATAGGCTTAATATACTCAGTGTAACCATTAAGCATTTATGAAAAGGGAGTTGTTACATCTGACTGTAGATGCTCACTGTATCTTGTCATTTCTTGTCATTCCTTACCAAAGCGACCCTAAGTTATAACTTGTCTAACTTACTGTCATTGCTATGCCAGACATTTTGGTATTTGATGTAGAAAATGCCATTGTGACTGTCAAGGAATGATACATGGGGATCTATGCAATACCTTTTGTGTGTGTGTGTGTGTGTAAGAAAAGTGAATCTTTTAGAAAAACTGAACAACCTATAGGAAAATAAGAAAATAGATTAATGCATTAAGATATTTTATTTTCATAAAATGTCTTGCAGTTTCCCTAATAACCTACTATTTGTATGTATCAAAGTAATATTTTTTCCATTTTTATTTCTTAGCACTGTTTTAAGTCTTCAAATATATCTATGAGCTGGAAAAACAGGGAAGTTATTCTATATATGCCATAGTCAATGGATGTAAATAGCATACATACCCCAGAGTGCAGAGGTGAGTACTTCAGAACACAGGCAGCTCCTAAAAAGAGTACAGGGATATTTGAAATCATTGGTTTCAGAGCTTTTTTTACACCAACAGGCCCAACAATGCCTGCCACACCCCGAGGGTGTAACCACCTAAACTTAAGTTCAGCTCTGATACAGTGAAACTTGGTTAATTTGGGGCGAAGCTTCTGTCAAAACAGTGAAGTTTGAGACAGGGCTGCTTGAGAAGCCTTCCCTGGGCCTTGAGAGCTCATTTATGTCTCAGGTCCTTGCATGGTGTCCTGACTGAAGCTGTGCTGCATCTAGGAGCCAGCCATTGCCCAGCCATGCACCAGCCCGTTGGTCAGACCTTGGACCTGCCTGGTGGCTGTAGGCCTGTCTGGCCCTGCCAGCTGTGTGGTGGGGCCGCCCTTGGTAGGCATGTCCTCATGCCTCTGAATGTTGAGGCAGGTGGACTGAAGCTGTGCTCCCATTTCAAATGTCATATTGAAAGAAGAAATTGTGGCTGAAAAGCCTTAGCCTGGCTGAAGAAACTTAGAAAAAAGCTACTTAGAAGGAAGAATTTCTAATGGGTATACAGTGGAAACCATGTGGAAGATACAGAAGGAGTTGTCACAAACGAATGGCAGTGATGAAAAAGAACGGTCATTTCTCTCTGGCACTGGATGATGCTATTTTTTAACATGAGACCACAATGAAACATCCACATTTGAAGTAATTGCTGCCCCAGTTCTCGCCCCGGGTCTAGTAACTGTCCTGCTGGCAGAAGTTGCTTTGTCTTCCAATCTGCCCATGTGTACTGCTTATATATCACTTACTTATCACCATGCTGTCAAAGCAAACTGGCTTAACCCAAAAATTTGAAACAGATCTTTGCTAATGAAGCCCATTTTGATGGAAACAGCACAAGAAGAACTCACACAACAGCTGAACTGGCTCATCAGAGGCTGTCGAAGTGTTTGGTCCCTAAAACTAAATGGCTTTAACAGACTTAGCATTTTACCCAAGTGGCCTATGTATATTTGATAGAGAGCTCCAGTGGAGAAACAAAATACAGGAATTGAGTAGAACTATATAAGGAGAGAGAGCACAGAAATGTGCATGCTGCAAATTGTGAGCTGGAAACATTTTGGGTGTATTCTGCAACAACATTCAATAGATGTCATTGTTTTATGGTGCTGTGATCATCTTCTCTTGAAAACATAAAAAACCTCAATGGATTGTGACTTCCCAAGGGTATAGGAAAGAGATGCTGAAATTTAAAAGAGCAGATTTTACATCTATGAAAAAACACTCTTACAAAAAGGCTGAAAAGCAAAGCAGAAAACCTCAGACATAGTATATATAGACTGCAGGCTATTTCTGGACACTGTTCTCAAGAAATGAGTGGTTTGCATACTAATGAGAAGAAAATGTTGAAATAAAAGAGTGATATTAAAACCTTTGTGACTTATGGAAAGATATTGTTAGACAGTAAAGGTATTGTTAGACAGAAAATCTACCCTTTGAAAAGTGATCTCTCGTCTTGAATAAATTAGAAGGCAGACTATACAAGCTAACATTGAATTCTGAAATCTAACAGGAAAATATGGTAAAAAGAATAATTCAAATTTCAAGATTAATTATTGAAATAGAATTAGTTTCAGAAATTTGACATCCTGATGAATTCTAAGATGTACTATATTGTTCTAAAATGAATCTCTCTCCTTTTCTTCTTTAAATTGTAATCTGTATGTTAGCAGGAGAATTTTTCACTGAAATTTAAAAACTAAAAGGGGTTGATCTCTCCTGGAATGCAAAACCTATGAATTTGATACCCACATCTGAAAGCACTACCTCTTTCTAGTCAGTATAGAGTAATAAAACTCTAAGTATAGGCTAACACACTCTGAGGAAGTAATTTATCTTTGGCAGATATCTACATGATGATTAAATGTATTGCAGTCCTAAAGAGCCTGTTTCTCTTTATTGCTAATAAATGGACTTTAGACCACTAACTAGAAACCTCAGAGTAAAACAGAGTACATGAAAAGCCCGTTTCTTTCTGTTGATTTTAAAGAGAGCCAAGATGACAGTTTTCTTCAAAAATTTCAAAATTAACTTACTGAAAACAAGGAATTGTAAATGACAGTCAATATTCTTTCCAGGACACAAAGTTTAAAAATATATTGGAAAAAACCTCTAATATTAATCCCTGAAATGTACCTAGTTTGTTGTTCAAGATGGCACAAAATGGAAACTTCCTTCTGATTTTCTTCTTTTGGTTTCTCGAAACATGAATTACTTGTTCTACTTAATTGTTGTCTCAATAGACACGTCATTCAAGCTTTGGACAATTCTTCAAGATGGTTTTGCTAGTAGAACTTCAGGTGTGTTGTTACTCTCTTTTGCTAAAAAATCTTCAGGGAAAGAATATATAAAAGCTGTTTATTAGATGTTTTAAGTAATTTTGTTTAATAAAGGAAGAATCAAAGAGAAATAAAGAGAGTTAAAGAATGAGAGAAGGCACAAAGACTCACAAAGAAGCTTCTCTTATGGAAGACTCCATAAAGAAGTATATTTTTCACCTTCCTAAATTATGTGTTTGCACAAAGCAGGCAGAACAAGATCATCTTCATATTAGTGCTTTTGGGCGCTAAAATGGTGAAAGAAGAACAATGAAGTGCACACCACATCTTTTACTTTCATTTTCCTCACTGATGGCATCTGTCATTTTCCTTCTCATTTTCAATTTGAAGAAAAAAAAATCTGCTAGTAAATGACACCTTCTGATCTGCAACATAGAAGCCTAGAGGGACTTGTTCACTCAAGCTCACTAGTAACATAGGCAGCATGCTACAGCTCATATATTTTTTCCAATTCAAAAGTGCCTGAACACCTAGCTCTCAGATGACTTGCAACATGATGTGTAAGAGTGGATAGTTTCACACAATTCATATCTTTTTTTTATCACATTTCATATGGGGAAGAAAAAAATCCATCTATGTCTTTTTGCAGGATGTGTCCACAATTTATTCTACAACTATTCCTTTCATTATGGTAATAATGGGTTTCGTGCATCTGCTCTTTGGCAAATTATATACCCAATTTACTTCTGTTTTGGAGCTTTCCACAATGCAAATTTAAATAATTTCAAACACAGCTCAGCAGATGAATGGCCAGGTCTGGTTTCCTCAAAATCTCCATGAAAACTAAACTCGTTAACTGAAAGAAACTGCATCAGCTCTGCTCCATTTTTGATGTAGCACCTGGTATTGTTTAATTGAATTTAATTTAATAGAAATGATCCAATCATTCCCCCACCTCCTGTTCACTTTTACCTCTTCCTATAAAACCACAACTCACAGGAAATATGTACTATCTACACATCAAAAGTCCTCCTTTTTTTTTTTTTTTCTTTTATTGAACCTTGTAAGTTATTAAAAATACACAACATTTATCATAATAATTTTTGATCATATGAGGTGAGCCACATATTAACTTAATGAATTTAAAAATCATCTTAAAATGAACTTAAAAAATACAATCATTCATGTTAATACAAGAGTTGAGGTACGCAAAAAATATTAAGAATGAGACTTTGAGTCCAAAACAAACCCCATATTTATCAGCCTCTGTGTGGGGGGAGTGGGTAAGGAATGGGCAGAGGTTTGGCTACCACTCTCTGCTTTCTGACTTGATTTTTAACATCTGTGTTAATACTCAGCTGAAAGACAATAATTCGGTGCTGGCATGGATCATAGCTGCTACAGCAATTCATTTCTACTTCCTGAGGATGAAGAGGAAAGAGAGAAATAAAGGTGACTAAAAGGTGTGCCTGAGTTTCTGTGTCTTTTGGGAAAGCACCTATACTGATGCACTTTATGAGCAAATCCTTGCTCCAGGCTTTACATAACCTAGAAATTTAACCAGGAAGCCTTAAAAGAATTTTAAATCAAAAAATATGGGGGTTCCCAGGTACTTCTGAACTGTTTTCTAAGAATATCCTTAGTGCTTGCTAAAATTCCAGAAAAAACTGTTGTCAGGTCACAACTGCTAAGATGCATGTGAAATGGTATTTTCAATCTACATATTTGGTGGGGATTTTTTGCTTGTTTTTCAGAACAGTAAAACTTTTGACTTCATTTGGAAGATACCTGTTCTGAAATAAGAAAACAGGAACAGGTTAAATAAAAAGGGTAACATTTTAAGATGTTACAATTACTGGAGATTTCTTTTCTGATTGCAGTTCATCTTTTGTCAGTAAAAACAATACAGCTGTGTAAGGATAATGGCTGACATTACATTTTAAAGCAATATCTAAAATTATGTGTTAACAGATTGTTTCATCCCTTTGAACTATTATCTTTCTCTCCCTAAAAGCTGAGTTCTGACTTCCACGCATGCAATGACTTCTCACCTATTTCTTTCAATTTTTTATTTCTTTCACTTGTGCAGAAGACAGCTCTTAAGATAGGGGAGAATCAATCTAAACAATCACAAATAAAATTAAGAGATTTTATATTTAAAGTAAACTTGTAAGTTCATAAAAGTGAAAACTTAATAATGTCCCCTTTATAAAGAATGAAAGCTATTTAAAGAAAAGCTTTTTATCTTGCTCATGCACCTTGGGTGTGTCCAGAACTAAATTAATTCAAAGTTTCACAGGATCATGTGACCTTAGAATGTTTTATTACAAAAGGCTATACAGGAAACTTTAGATAAACCAAAAAGCATTTTCATCATGGACACGCATGATACAAAGCCAAAATATTGGTCAATCAGTGAGTATTCACTGATTTTATTTTTTTTATCCGGGGAATTTTGTGTGTAAATTAGTGATGAGCATTTTCCAAAGAAGTGGAAGGTAGCAGAAAACAGTTTCCCTACATAAGTGCAGGATACATGATAAAAACCAACTGTGATCATGTGCATCAAGGCAGCGCAGCTGTGAATGTCATTGTGCCTCCCAGGACACCACAAGTATCTGTAGAGTCTGGCTGAAAATTCCCGGTTTAAACTGATATCTCTCAAAGAACGTGGCCCAAATTTTCTGCAGCTGCAACTTGTTTGTTTGCCCTTGGTCTTTTAGAACCAGGTATATGAGCAGGCAGGTATGTAGGTGTTTTGGTAGGGGGGAGCACTCCAGTAGCCAGCAGTACTTTCTCAGTAAGACATTTCTTAGCTATCATTTTAAAGATGCTTAGTGTCATCCAATGACTGGTATGTAAACAGAGCCTTTGAAGTTTCACTGACAGTAAATTTATAAGGAGTTTAGCTTATACGACCGGATGGCATAATCCTTGGTTTAGAAGTAACATTTGACTGTAGAAAGGACCATACTCTTTTTCTCTGTATATAAATCATGAAACTTCTGAAAAGAAATACTAGTGCTCTGACACAAAAGTGTCCTAACATCTGATAAAATTATTCAGAAGTTTAAAAATATATAATATGAGAAAAAATGAAGACTTTAGCACAAGAGAACTGCCACAATTGTGTATGGTAAAATTCCCAAATGTGTTCCATGACAAATCCTGTTTCTAACTTTCCGATTTTTCTAAGCTTTTATCACTTGATATGAAAATTTCTCTGCTTCCTTCCCATTTCAGGCTGAGCTACTTGGGAAAATAAACCAGAAAAACTAGCTGGTTCTAGTTCCAAGTTAGAGACATTTTGATACCCCTGTCAAAAGTAAAAATATTCTGGTTTTTTTTTTCCCCCTTAATTCCCTTTGAAGGCAGGGAGGAAGGATAGGTAGGAGAAGGGGAAAGTGAAACTATGTCAAATATCAGAGGGACTTGAAGCAGAAACTCGACCTTTTGCAAGTGGACACAGCCAGCATTTGTGTCATTCAACATTGTGTCAAATGTGATGAATGTCTTATTTTTAAAACAGAAAGTTTTGATTATGTTAAAGAAATAGTTTTCATTCAGAAACTACTTGTGTAGAAAAATCCCAGTTAATTTTTCCTAGTTCTTTCTTGTCTTTTGAAAGTTAGAAATCTCTGATTTCATATCTTGGTTATGTTAATGTACAAAGATCACTTTTGCATACAATGGACCATTTTAGGAACAAAATGATACATGGAGCCTTGAACACAGGAAAGAAAAAAAATAACATCTTGATATATCATCTGGTAATTTTCAGTGTTTAGATCTTTTAAATTTGCTGGAGTTACTATTGTGTGGTATACAGAGATTAATTTGCTCAGCAAGCACTTGCAAAGGAAGTGCTTGTGCTCTAATGAGTTTAAACCTTATGCCAGGCCAACTCTAATTGATCCTGCTCTTTAGGAGAAATCCTTTTCTTAATGATCGCTTCAAGCAGCTTAATAGACATGAGAAGATTTACCTTGTAGTCTTTCAAGAATACGTTCTTGATGGAGACTTAATGAGTGACTTTCTGCTGTTTCTCTTTTGAGTTTATCACAAGCTTAACACACCTTTGTTATTAATGTCTGTGACTGATGTAACCTCTTTTCGAGCATCAGGTAGATGGGGCTTATGAAAAGTTGAGAAAGTTTTCAGAAACCAAAAGGAGTTTGAATTACGGTAAAAGAGAAGCCAGCAAAACAACAAAATCCACAAAATCCGCATTCAGATCAAAGGTTTCAGAGAAGACTCTTCTTCCCTTCCCTTCCCTTCCCTTCCCTTCCCTTCCCTCCTCCCTCCTCCCTCCTCCCTTCTCTCTTTTCTCTTTTCTTTTTTTTTTTCTCTGTTGTAGAGAAAAGAGTTAATCACCAAAGGAAAAGCCATGCTTGACCTTTGGATAGCACATTCAGAGTACTGCCAGGCAGTATTCACAGGAGGCATTGTTTCTCAAAGGTGAGATGCTCTGTGCATCTATTCCTGCTGCAGAAGGAACAGTAGTTACTCCTATTCTTTTGAAAATGCAGTTTACTCTATTTAGTCTCTGGAAAAATTGGTGTGGAAAAGCAACATTATATGCACACGCTGCTTCTTGCGACTTCATTTTAGGACTCCTACATGCAGAGAAGAGTCTCCACCAGGCCCAAATTTAGGACCCAGTTAGCAGTAGGTACCTGCTTATTAAATAGACATATAGTCATTCACACATGCTGAATGTAACAGATGAAATACTTTATTTCCTACTGTATAGGAACTGGCAGAGAGTGATCTAAATCTAAATCTGGGGTGGAATCTAGGTTTACTGGGTGGATAGACATTAGTCTAGCCTCTAAGCACTTAAATGTGAAGCAAGATCTATATAATCTCCTACATAAAAAAAATAAACAAGCAAGTAAACCCCACCAATACATGAAAAATAAAGGCCCTTAATATAAGAAATAATGCATGACTTATACATACACATATGTGTATCCATACAGAGGTAATATTGCTTTTTTTATCTGCCTTCAGGTTTGTTATTGAAAACCTGAGAAGAGGAAAATGTCATCATCTTAATGATCAGTTCAGGTTGGATTTCTCCAAAAATAGTCTGGGAGAAAGCAAGAAACAGCTTACATGAACTGGACACATAGATAGCTCACCATATTGGTGTGGAAATATAAGAAAGTAAAATATATGGATTATATAGCAAATGCACAAGTAGGTATCGGAAAACTGGGAGAAAAAGTTAAAACCCGAGATAGAAGATCCTGAGGCTCTGCAAAAGCAGAATATATTGCATATATTCTATTAATTGGGTGTTCATTCTTACTCCCAGAAGAAAGACAAGGCTTTCCAAGTTTCCTCTGCTAGAGAAACAAATGGAACAACTGAGTTAAGTGAAATTAAAGATAGATCACAAAAAATCATGAAACAAAACACAAGGTTACACTATAGTTGTAACACAAATTCAAATTAAAATCAAAAAGAAAAAATGAAAACAAGTCAACAAAAGCCAAAACCATCCAAACCAACAAAACTGTGGCACTGTGGAAATTGAGGGCTAGATCCCTAGATATATAAAAATAAAGTGTATGCAGTAGACAATGAAATTAATAATGAAATTTTAAGTGTCCTAGATTGAAAAAGGAGAGAATTAAGGCAATGTGTGTGTATATATATTTATACATATAGACATAGGCTATACAAATATATACATACATATATATCTGTATGTGTATACATGTATATGCGTGTATATGTACATACACATGTACATACATACGTGTATGTGCAATTTATATATATATATTTATCTGTAAAGCATATGTATGCATAAGGGCTCTTATGTGTATGTATTTATTATTTTGGTTTCAAGTAACAAGGTACATATATGCCAGTAAGTGTGTATATGAGTAAACACTTTTCCCCCTTTTGTTCTCTTAATGAGAAACTTTAGTGGGCTAAGCTATACCCACGTGAAATTTCCAGGGTTATAATCATAAGAAAATTATGTTCCTTTCATGCTTCAAATAATGAAGGATCTATCTTTATAACTATTTTTCCTAGTTTTCATTTTTCAGCATGACCACAATATATATTTCCCTACCAACAGGTTTATTATTATTATTCCTCTCAAATATGTGATTATCTAGTTCATTTATCTAAGAAATTAAATGTGAATAATTTGGATTTATAGAATTTTAATGAATCCATAATATCTTAATTTCTAACCTTTTATTAAGAATGCTAAAATTGAACATAAGTAATGGACATGCTACTGATGACATCTATTTGTAAAATTACAGGTATTTAATATAATTATTACATTTTTGGTATACTTTAAGAAATGAAGGCTCATAAATGTGTGTCTTCTGCCTTCTATACAGATCCTACCTGACTTAAGTGCTACACTAAATAATGGAAATCATGCTACTGAAGTGTACTTGAGTTCACCCTCTTCCATGTATCACTGAAGTTTCCCACAAAAAAACAAACGGATTCCAGGAAAATTAGATGGCAATTTCCTTTCATCTTTAGTATTACCAGAGCATATATATATAACCATGGCAGAATTTTTTTTAAATGCTATATTCTACCTCTAGTTCAGAATTTGCATGTGTGTAGGTCCATTAAAATAATAGGATGGTTAATATTCTAGTGTTCTGATGCAGGAGGACATTTTAATTTAAAATGGCTTGCTCATGTAAATTACATTTTCTACAAAATGTTTTGGGTTTGGTTTGTTGGGCATTAGGTTGTTGGGGTTTTTTGAAGGGCGGGGGAGGGATTGAGGGGAAAGCGAATACCACAAAAGCAAAAAACAGTTAAATTACCTGTTAGCTGTGTATATCAGTGCAAGGAGAAAATACTTTTAATAGTAGACATTATTGTCTCATATAAGCATCTAGACTAGAATATGCAGCTAATATGCCAAGAAGAGAAGTTTCAGCACATTTCTCTTTCTAAACAATTAAATAACGAAGGTGAGGGGCACCATATTCAAGACAGTACTGAATAATATTGTGTTACTCCTGCCTTTCTCCTGCTACTTTTTCTGCTGTGCTATTTATCTTTCCCAGTGTTACTGCTTCCCTGTCACTTTATAAATTTTTGTTAATGAGTAAATGAATAACTGCCAGACTCCAGTTCTACATCTACACAATTCAACGTCACATCCAATATTACTCATATGTATTACTGTTAGAGCTGTCATAAAACAGCTAGACCTGCACACAAGGTATTAATAATAAAATCACCTAAGGAGAAATATGGAGGATGTGTTACTCATTTGTGAACATCATATATTTAAGCTTGCCCATTACGCAAGGCAAAGTGATGTCGATATGAAAGATATCAAATGCAACTTCAGTTGTAAGTCTTAAAGTAATCCTTTTTCTTTCACCTATTACACTAAAACAGTATAGTCCATGGTCTACTGATCTAGTATGTTATACATACATATTATATAATTAATATAAATAATCATCAACCCACTTGGAGGTTACATTTATTTTCACTTTCCCATAGCACAGCAAAATAAATGTCATAATTTAGGAACAGAGAAAGGCTATCTGAACATTAGTGTTTAATATCCAGGTTCTTCTGAGGTAAATGGGAGTTTTGCCATTGTATTCAACACTATGGTTACTACACACCAGAGAATTAATTTGTTGTGAAGCTGATTCTGATGAATCAACACAGCAGCTGGTGATTTCCGTATTTGGAACATTAATGGAAACTCTTGGCCTTACAGTTCACTTTTAAAAAACGAATATGTGAAATGTGTGTATAATTTTGTAATGTTATTTTTGGCATATGAAGATCAGTGGTCCAGTCCATCTAGCCATGAACTATGAGATTAATGAGAGTTGGGAGTACTCAATACTAGGAAGATTGTTTTGGAGAGCCATTCACTCTAGGTCTATGGGAAAGACTGGGCAAACTTTTCATGAGATTATTATAAGTGCAAAAAGATCAATCAAGAACCTTTAGACGTAGAACATTATCTAGACACCTTCACTGCTGACCTTCTTTTAGGGCTCTTTGTAGGACTCAGAAGTCCCTGTCTCATGAAAACCTTTTAACAAGAATTTCTATTTATTTTCTTAAGTGTTTTCTTTCTTCTTTTTCTCCTCCTCTGCCTCCTCTTCTTCCTCCTCCTCCTTGTTCTCCTTCTTCTGCCTCTTCTTCATTTTGATAGCTCTTTATGTGTTTCTGTGCTCTTTTTGTTTTTCAGAAAGCTTCATACCTTGAATTTCTGTTACTTTACTGCTGTCAATGTGTGTTTATTTTCAGTTCCCAATACAAGGGTAAGAGGGCCTCAAGGAGATATTGAAAGTTCTGTCAAAGAGGGGTTGCTGATGGCAGTTGATGCTTGCAGCCTCACAGAGTAGATTAAACAGACAAGTCTTTTGCAGCTCAAAAAGTCCTTTTCTCATTTACTTTCAAGTTCACTTTTATTATGAACTTTAAATCACAACCACATTGCCAAGATTCATGGACCTTCTTAAGTACCAGTCATCCAGTGCACCAATCAAAGAATAAATAAGATGCACAATCTTATAATATCTAGACCATAATGAAGTCTGTGTTTAAATTTCATTCATGTCTTTGGCAGTAGTGTCATATTTAAAACAGGGCTCTTCTGATCTACTCCAGGTTGAATCTTACCACTGTGAGCAAATGACAACCAAATCAGTCTTATTTGTCTTTGTGGGGCATAAACTATGACTAAGACAATTATGTAATTCTAGTGATCCCATATTATTAACACTAAATTACAGTAATATCTTCATATGATTAAGCAAGAATAATTATATTGATTATTAATTTTTATATTTGAAGAAAGAAGTCACCTTATTTAAAAAAAAAGTCATAGCTTTTTTTTTGTTACTCTGTGCTGCTCTAAACCTACAGCATTTACACAGACACAGTATGCAAATAACCTAAGTACAGAATTGAACAGTTCATGATTTGAGATCCAAGTCCCATCTAATTAGTATAACACTTCAAATCCCTCTAACTTCGAGTTCTGCATATGCATACATTAGCATGAGTTAATGTGAAATTATTGTCTAGGCAAGACTACATGTGGGTTAGGAAAAATTTAGATAGCTAAGATTATGCAAATAGATAGTAAAACACTGTGAGTTACAAACAGAAATAAATTATACATACACACGCTAAAAAGAAATACCTAAAGAATCTGATCATCACGTGTTAGACTAAGGAGAATATTACTACAGATCAGTAGAAATGTATTTGAGTCAGTGCACTTTGAAAAATCATGGTCATACTTTCCTCTTTAAAGGTTTTTTAGTGTGCTTTTAACACATACTTTGACACATTTTCTTCTTGCTTTAGTTAGGCTAAATTTTTAGCTGTACATAGGATATGTGCAATGAAAAGTTATCCAGAAAGAACCACAGTTCTTTAAATGCTTAAACTGATAATGGTCAGAATTCTATTCCCATCTTTAGTTTAAATAAAAGGTAGAAATACTCAAACCTAGATGCTTCAAAGGAACTGCAAATTTATGGCAGTAGCTCTGGTCTCATAACCACAAAAAAAAAACCCACAAAAGGAACTGTTTTGTTTTGCCTTGTCTTGTTTTAGTTTTGCTTTAATTGTAATTTTTAAGTTATTTGATTTTCTGTGGTGGGGTTTTCTAAGACATGCAGGCTGAAATCTTAGATGAGATTGACATCAATTAAATAGTGCCGATTTATCTCAAGGCAAAATCCGTTCTCCAGTATTAATCTGTAATAACCAAGAATTAATCTGGAATACAAGCATTAAATAAACTCTAGGAACTGTCAATGTACATTACAGTAAAACAAAATTGTCATAAGTTTTTTTTACACTGAAACTGTACACTGAGGAACCGCATCTTGAGGGCTAATGGAGATAAAGAGGGTGGTAACAGAGTCCCCAAAAGTATGTGCACAAGAAAAAAACATTGGAAATGCAAGGAGAAACAGCAGGTCTGTAAGGACGAGTCACAGATGGTGTGTTACTGGTTTATTAAAGGAAAGTAACCTTTGGATGTGTGTACAACCGGCTTTAATTGCAAGAAAGAAGAACAAAGAATAAGTCTCCTTCACAAGTAAAATTACATAAAGTAAATTTGGATATAATGTGGAACCAGGAGCCATTGAAGAAAGAGCGGATAAGCAGACAGTGTTGGCAAACATATGAAAGTGATCCCAGAAAAAAGAGGAAGGAGATGCACCATCAGTAATGTACTCCACTAACAGAGAATTTGTGTTTCTAAAACCACATAAAAATTATTTTCTGCATCTCCATCTTCTTCCCAAAGAAGACTGATACCATTGACATTAAGACCCAGAAAAAAAGTATGAAGAAAAAAAATAAAAAATAAAGATTATTGGTTAATTGGAAAATATGGACTCTTGGTATCATTACTGGACAAATAACTCTTAGACTTTTAAAACTATAGTTTGACTCATAATAAATTCTTACCATCTCACTTAATCCAGAAATATTGAACAGAGTAATCTGATGCCTCTGTTCTTGATGATTAGTTGTTAAAATTTAATGGCAACTACTGAGGAGAATGTGGGCAATCTAGGTGATAATTTGAAAAGCAATATGAAAGTGTAAGATTTTGTCTTTAAATGCATTATCTGGTTCCCACATATTGTGGTCTGTTTTGCATTGTGGAGTGGTCTTGAAGCCCATGACTTAAATACTTTTGAATGAAAATACACCAGAAGATGTGACCCAGGAGTGTGTGCACACAGTGAACTCCAGCTGTTGCCAGGACACAAACTACAGCTTCAGCTAAACTCCTCAGAATTGGTGTCAGGGAGACAGCACATCTTCAGCAGCTAGCGGTTTACTCCACGGATCAGCAGCCATCATGCTACAATAATTACTTAGATAAACACAACGAGTACTCTTTTATAATTTACAAGATCAAAGTTATGCATGAAATGCTCAGAAAAAAATGCCCTTAGTTTAGTTCACATTTGCCAAACTATATTTTACTGTAAATTGCCACAAGCACAAGGCAGATACTAAATATATTATTTCAGCAGTGACATAAGGGAGACAACCTTTGCTTGATGGCTGACCATGTTCCCCAAACTCCCTATTACACTGAAAAGTGTGACTGAAAATGTGTTTTCATTGCTTTAAACCTAGAAAACTGTACTCTCCAATAACTTTTGCACTGCAATATAGAATTCCTTACTTATACAGAGACATGTTATTTTAGCAATTGATTATAATAGATGTGATTAGTGTCCTTTTCAACGCGTTTAGACCAAAAAACAGAGTTCATACACAAGCTCTTAATACTCATTATCATAAAATTTTATGTGTGATAACATGAAGCATATACAAAGCCTTAATAAAATCCATTAATTGAAAACTGTAATCTTAACTTCCCTCCTCCCCAAGGACATTAAAGAGAGCATAGATCTTTTCATGAAACATTTACACCGTGTAAAATAATGCTCAATTTAATGTAGAAAATATACACTCATAAATCACAAACTTGTCAATTAGGATATTGGGAATTGAAATGTCACTAAGACTAATAATATCTTGATTTTAAATACTGTGTGACAAACAGTCACTAATATGAAATACTGAGGGCTATTAACTACAGTGTATCATTTAGAGATTAATACATAATGGAGAAAATGCAGCAATTTAAATTGACACCTTCTCATCAAAAAGCAGGAAAGATAAAGGTATTCCAGGATGACAAGTTTATTACCTACATTTCCCAGCTAACCTGCCATTATTGCTGTATTTTTTCCTAGCAGTCTCAGAGAACTCAAAGGCTGGAAAAATGGGAAGGCTATTCCGAACTGTGTATTTTTTATTAGTGTGGAAGTCAAAACAGAGCAAAATGTTTTTTTAAATATATATTGTTATTGACTGAATGAGCTGTATTTTTAAAGATCTATAGATTTTCAAGCCTTAATTACTAATGTAAATGAAGTATTAGCCAGGAGCAAGCAAAGGTTTTGAATATTTTTCTAACATGGGTTTACCTAAAATAAGTTACTGGTTTCAGACTAGCTTCCAGTGGATAGAGGTCTGTATTATGGAAGTTGCCTTGAAAATCAATACACTAGTTAGACCATCAGTGTAGAGAAGACAAAGACATGAACCATATTTCTGAAACAGTAAAAACGCTGCTGAGAAAGACTTGAGAACTTTTCTTTTCCTTCCGAGTAAGTTCACCACTTCTACCAGTTCCAGAACTAATGAAACAGTCCTTCGTTTCAACCAGAAGGGTGTTAATAGATCTTCTTCAACAATATATAAATAATGACAAGGAAAAGATTATATAAAATGTGCTATTATTCACTTCATATCTTGGAAACAATAGTTCTTTAATGTGGTTAATTTAAGTCAGGCTGATTTCAGGTTATAGCTTATCTAACCTGTATATAATTATGATAAAAATGTGAAAAGACTGGCTTTTATGTGGCTTTTGATTTTTCACACTGAGGTTCTCAGACAGTCTCAATAAACTTCAGCTGAGCTTTCTTTTCTCAGTTTTCATCTTTTTGTTTTATCTTTTAATTTCTTTTATCTTTACAGCATGATCTCATGAGTTTAAATTATGATTATCACCTTATCCTTGTTCTTTCTCTTTGGAGAGAGGTATCATTATAGATATTTTTCTTAGTATTATACTATTCTTGCAGATTGTCTGGGTACAAGCAGTATATTATTTTTCCATATAAACATATTTGACAAAGAGACATAAATTAATAACATTTATATTGATTCTTTGCCTATGATATTTTAAATAAATCAACTGATATGTTATCAATGACCAAAACATTTATATAAGAAGACAGTGTGTGATGGCAAAACTTATGGTAGGTGAGTACAGGGATATATGTCTGCTGATACCCCTGTCTTTGAGAAAGGGTGTGTTATATGTTGCAGACTTCAAAACATAAGGGCAGGGTAAACTTGAATTCTGACAACTCACAGACACATGTCTTACTTGAGATAGCCTCACCCAGTCTGTGGCCCACTTCCAAGGAGTGGCCTGTGCTTCAACTGTATGAATTTCTGATAGCGAGAAAGGAACCTCACCCTAAACAACTCTTGCAAAAAATCTTCAGTCTTGGTTGTTCTGCATTCACAGTTGCAGCACACAGGGTCTCAAGTTCCTACCTGCCCACTGGCAGCTCTCTTGGGAAAATCCCGAGTGCCTCATTGCTACCCAGGGCTACCACAGCGCAATGCTTAGTTCAGCACCTCCTCTCCCCACAGAAACGAAAATTTCCAGCACTATCCCTGACATGACTTTCCTTTAACTTAGCTGGGTTCTCAGAGTGACCAGTTATTGCATGCCAGCTCTCTCGTAGACTTTATTCTTCTTTAACTAGAGGAGTTAGAAGTGGAGTCAGAGACTGCTCAGCAAGAGACTGCATAGTCCGGCAGCTAAGCACTGTAGTTTGTGGTTTGTAAAGAGCAACTGATGACTGAAGATTTCTCCCATCTCCTCTCACACCCACTCAAAGAAATCGACGGATTTATACTACTGCCAATCCAGCTGTGGTGTGATTTAACACCTGGATAGAGAAGGAAAGAGCATTTTACGTCTCTTTATGTGGCCTTTTCATTCATCCTGAAGTAGAAATAAATGCATTCATTTGCACTGGTATTTCTTTAAGCTTTTTCCTTACACTCAAAACCAATTTCAATAGGACAAACAAAATGTAGCAAGCAGTCGAGCTAGCATGTCAGCATGTTTTTAGAAAGGTATATTATTATATATTTTATTGTCATAGCAGTCAGAATTATTAAAGTTTATTTAAAACAGAAAAATTGTCACAGTTTAGTCAAAAAATGTACATCCAGTAACAGTATAATGTTTATAGCATAAAATTCATATGTGCATACTAAATTCTATGATTATATACACACTAGCACACATAATATATTAATACATATACAGATATGCATATACATATATACACACGTATTTCTCAGAGATTCTTTTGAGACAAAAATGGTTTGTCTGTTTGACTTTAAGTTAAAAAGTTGAAAGGTTAGAAATTACAAGTTAGAAGTTTTGAACACCAGCATTCTGAAGATTTTACTTCAGATCAGAGAAAAATTCTACCAATTTTTAAATTAATCTAATTGTAATCAAGACTGATGCTAACAAAAAGCTTCTATCCTCCCATAAAATTCCTGTAAGATGATGTACTTCATTGTAACATAAGATCTTGAATTCAGTAACAAAACATCCATAGCTCAGAGCTTAGTTAAAATGTGATATATATATTAACTGTTATATTATGATTTCCAGTGGGAGTGACTGATATCTTGTTTTTCATTTATATTTTGTTGTTTTTTAATCCCACTCATAAAGCAACTATACAACTCACTAATGCCTGAACCACTTTATCTTATGGGTTATACAGGCTTGCTTTCTTTCAGTTTGATTGAAAATCTGTAGTTACAGCTTATCTAGCCTCCCTGCTAAGTAACACATAATTACAAAGAGTTTAGACAGCAGCAGTAAGACTTATGAGCACCAAATTGCTTGTTTCAATCTACAGGAGGCTACATCTTCATTTAGAATGTGTTTCAGACTATCAGTGGTTAAAGAAAGGTGAAATAACATTATGACAACAATGTTGATACTTACATTTTTTGTTTGTTTGTTTGTTTATTATCTGGCCTCAGTATAATCATAGGTTGTTTACCTGGTAAACCTCCAGAGAGGTTATTGAATAACCAATCTGAACATTTCTGAGTAATTGATGATAACCTAAAGATGTGAATAACTACAGAATCAGCTATCTTTCCTGAGGACACACCTTCATGATCCATGCCATTCCCAAATGTGCCTTGACCGGGACAGATCTAAAAGAAGTAATTTACAAGGGATTGTATTATATGCAATCACCTTTCATGTAGGCTTAATGAAAGCAAAATTTTCACTGATTTCAGCTTTATTTGAAGAGCTTTTGCTGACATAGGGACTGAAACAGTCAGCCATAATGGTCTTTCTAAGCTGAGAAAAGTTATCATGCTTTTTTTTTTTTTTCCTTGAAAAAACACTCTTTCTTATTAATTCTGTCATAGGCACCCTCTCTGCTGATTCAAATCTTTGTTTCACATGCTGATTTTGCATCTAGTGTCAATGTGGATTCTGAGGTGTATTTGCTGTTTTATATTATGATTGACCCAAAACCTCAGAACAAAACAGAGTTCAAATTGTTGAATGTCTGTTGGTTTTAACACCAAACCATATATCATTCAGGATCTCTCACAGTGTGACATTAATTATGATTTTCTTGGCCTCTATATGCATTCTTTTTCTTTTAAAATAATATTAAGCCAGTTTTGCCTGATTGGATTTAGAAAAATAAACAAACAAGCCAATCTCAAGAGTTTGCCTACTTTAATCTTCCCAAATAGCCAAAAATCTGAAACATTTTGTGGATTTGTATGTGACAAATATGCAGTTCATTTGTAAGATCCACAGCAAAACCAGGGCAGTCAGTGGAATCTGGCCACTGAACTGGTAAATTCCCTAAGGAATAGAAACAGTGATCGTGATAATTTTCTCCACAGCACAGTGTTAGGAACAATCCATTTCTAAACTATTTGTGAATCTCATTGTATCTGAGACATGTACAGAAACCAAGAACAACTGTATTTTTCTATAAGCTTGTACAGCATGATGAACAATGAACTGTGAGGGCAGTATGGAACGATAGCAGTGTCTAGGGTTGTGTTATTTTTATTGTTATCTAGACTTTTCCTCTTTTCTTGTTTAACAACCTATACACCTTTTTGTATTAGCAATATATGAAAGCAAAAAGGTTCTGAGTAATTTCATTTATCCACCTTTTGCTAAAGGTTGTAAAACATTATTCCTTTTCATTTACCTATACTGAAGCCTTACTTTAAAGGAAAACAAAAGCCAGATATGGTTATTTCACACTGATTTTCTACCCTAGTTACACCTTGAATATCCTAGACCAAACTAGAAAAAGTCAAGGTGTGACTTTTCTTCTTGTTTGTAAACAAACTGTTTGTCATGTTCTGATGTCATTCTGTTGAAGGGCAAGTCCACGATAAGTAATCTGAACAACTTAGAAACACATGGCAAGAAAAGAGGATCCACCTGACCATGAGGGACAAAAAACATCTTAGGCAACAGGCTGGCCAATTACTAAGGAAATTTTTAAACTAAGAATGATGGGGAAGGGAGTTGATGACCTATGATCAAGTGAGGAGGTAGTGATCAGGGTTTGCAAAGAATGCAGGCTGATGTGGCAAGAGAGGCCTTATAATCTATGGAACAAGGCTGAAGATGGGCCACCTCAATGTATGTACACAAATAAGGAAATGTGAACAGTATCAATTCAGCTCACACATTTTCTGGGAAACAGCAAGGCTGGGTGTCCGTCTGAAGTACCTGTGCACCACTAATGCATGCAGTATGGGAACACGCATCAGTAATTAGAGATCATTGTGCAGCTGTGGGGCTAGGATCTCACTGAGACTGTGGAAACGTGGTGGAGTAGCACACATGACTGGATGCTGTCATGGATGAATACAGGATCTTTTATGAAGAGCTGGGATGAAGAGAAGGGAGATTTTCTTCATGTGAGAGAGTAGCATGGATGCATGGAGGTCTGTCTGAGATGGACAATGAGCCAGATGAGAGCTTGTAGGTCAAGATTAGTAGGCAGACTAAAGTGGTTGACATTGTGGTGGATGTCTGCTACAGATCATCTTGATAAGGAAGAATAAGAAAATGAAGTCTTCATGAGCTGGAAAAAACTTTACTTTCACAGGCCCTTGCTCCCATGGGGAGTATTGAAGTGTCCTGGTACTTGTTGGAGACACAAAACAGGAGTACACAAGAAGTGTAAGAGGTCTCTAGAGTGCTTTGATGCCAATTTCCCACCACAAGTGGTTGAGGAGGCAATTAGTGGAGGTGTTCTGCTGGACCAGACACTTGTGAACAAGAATGAACTGGCTGACGATGTAAAGACTGGGGGTAACCTTTCCTGTGATAACCCTGAGATGATGTATTTTAGGATGTTGAGGAGGCAACAAGCCTAAAAGCAGGGTCACAGCTCGGGACTTCAGGTTCTTCAGAGACCTCTCTGGAGGAATCCCATGGGATACAATCCTGAAGAGAGGAGATGTCCTGAGGAAAGCTGGTTCATATTCAAGGATTGACTCCTCCAAGCTCAGGCGTGGTTCATCCTGAAGAGCAGGAAGTCAAGCAATGGTGGAAGAGGCTTGTTTGTTTGAATACGGAGCTCCTGACTGAACTCAGACAACAAAAAAAGAAGCATAGAGGAGTTGTACACAGGGAAAGGAGACCCAGCAGAAATACAGATGCACTTGTCCCAGCAGGCAAAAATGGGCTAAGCCAGAAGCCATGTAGAGTTGAATCCAGTGAGTGATGTGAAGCAAAATGAAGGTGAGAGAAGTGAGGGCCTATGGCTGATACAGGAAAGGGCCTTGATCACAAAGGAAATAGGAAAGGCCAACAGATTGTTTCTTCTTCACCTTTCTCTTCACTGGTAAGGCCTGATTTCAGGTCTAGTCCCTGAGACCCATGGGCAAGCCTGAAGCAAGGAAGATTTACTTTGTTGGAGGAATATCAGATTAGGGAACATCTATATAAACTGGGCATACAGTAGTCATTGGGAAGTGACCCACAAGTGCTGAGGGTGCTGTCTTTGCAAAGCCACTCTTGGTTATCTTTGAAAGGTCGTGGTGATGAGGCAGTGTTCCTGAGCACTGGAAAAAAGCAAATGTCACACCTATCTCCAGGAAGACCAGGAAGGAGGTCAATACCAGTTTTAACCAATTTAACCAAAGGTTAAATATCTAATGATATTTAACATCTTCATTAATGATCTAGATGATAGGGCACAATGTACCCTCAGCAAATTTTCACATTAAACTAAACAGGGAGGAGATGTTGATCCACCAGATGGATGACCTGACAGGAACCTCAAGCAATTGTAAGTGCAAATGTAAGTGCAAAGTCCCATATCTGGGGACGAATAATTCCCCACACCAGCACAGGCAGTGGGCCAACCAGCTGGAAAGCAGCTTTGCATAAAAGGATGAAAGCGTTCTGGTGAACACCCAGTTAAAAAAGAGCCAGCAATGTGCCCTTACGGCAAAGAGGGCTAATGTTTTTCCTGTGCTGCCTTTCAAGGAGCTAGCAGGAAAAAGAAGACGATCCTTACCCTCTACTGAACACAGATGAGGCCATCTTTAGAGTATTGTGAGCTTTTCAGTACAAGCAAGACATAGACGTACTGGAGACAGTTCATTGAAGGGCCAAGATGATTCATGGACTGGATCATCACTTATATGAAGAGAGTCTGCAAAAGCTGGGACTGTTCAGCCTGGAGAAAAGAAGGCTCAGGTGGATAGAGGACAAAACCTGACAATTCTTGGTGACACCCAGTGACAGGACAAAAGCCAATGGGCATAAACTGAGATGATTTCTTTTTTTTTTTTTTTTAATAATGAGGGTTGTTGCAGAGTATCCATTCTTTAGATATATTTAAACCTGCCTGAAAATGGCCCTAGGCAACCCAGATCCAAGCATGAGTGGTACTAGATGATCTCCAATGCTTCCAACTACCTTCAACCACTTTGTAGTTCTGTGATACCGAAATGCTATGGAAGCATGTATCAATAAGGTAGATTGGAAAGACTCAAGTGTTCCAATACAGTGAATTTGTTAGTATTCAATAATGTTTCTTTGGGGTAACATATTCTCATAAATATGCGATATGTGAACATAGAATGATGTCACAATTTTACAGATTATGAGATTTCCCCAGTGGTAAGTATGAAGAACTGAACAGGAATCCTGCTAATTGAATATTTCAAACAAAAGGCCTTCTAAAAGAGTATATCTGCTCATTTACCTCAAATTGTTTATTATGGTGAGGAACTGGGTTTCCAGCTGATTAATAGGTATCTGCCTTTTGGTATGGAATTTGTGCTAGTTTATAATGACTGAGAATCTGGACTGTATTTCACTTTTTTTGTTTGTTTATTTAGATTTCATTTTAATTTCTTTTTCTCTTTTAGCTTTATTGCAGTTATGCATAACTTCTCACAGACTATATGAATATTAAGTCACCCTCCTTGAGAGCTCAAGCTAAGCAATCATTCAATGTCTGAAGAGACTATATCATATGAGACAGGAAAGGATTAAAATTATATCATAGCACTTGTAAAATATTGATAAAAATAAGAGTTTAAGTAGTGTGGAAGAGAAATAATGAATAAGGGTTACTCAGTGCTCTCCAAAAAAACAGCAGAGAGAATATTCAGCGAGGACTGGGACAGAGTGACCCAGACAAAGACAGATAAATTAAAATCCCACCAGCTGCTACAGTCACAGTTTTGGCTATTAGTATAACTTTTTGGAAAGGGCTTTTATGTCAGCATGTACAGTAAATAGTCAGAAACAACCCAGAGAGGCATTGCTGTGGATATTACCACTCAGTCCTGTAAGTAAGTCTTGTTTCTTTCTGTCCTTTTTAACAATTCCTTTTTTTACAAAGTACTTTAATTCTTTATTTTAAAAAGTATTACTAGATATAAATTGTGACTATTCAAAAATATCTTGGAAACAAGAGATGTTTTCAATGTTAATGCATATATTATTTTTTTGGCATGTATTTTAGTATTTTATTTTTATGTCGTGAAAATCTACTTGTGCAAATACTTTCCCAACTGATAAATTACCGTGGAAAATTTTCTGGTTAGTTAAGAAAAATTATAAGTCACCTTATGTATCTTTGAAGAGTGGGAGCTTATATACACCATATGCTTAGCTCTAAAACATTATTTATTTTCTCTGCTTGGATCTGCACAGTTCTTAGTGTGTGGTTTTGTGCCTATTTTGCTGCAATATTTCCATACTGTTTTATTTCACAATGTTTTTTCAAAGATACATAGAAGTGCTTGCTTGGTATTCCACTTCACTGTCTCTATGTAAGAGCTAAATATGCAGGAGTCTTCAGTTTCAAGTGGTAAATGCTCTGCAAATGCTACAACCATGTGGGCAAAAGTCAAAGAGCCAATAAAACAGAACACTTATCCCACTGTACAATAACAGAAATTAGAAAGAGACATGATCATCATCTCAGGAAAACTAGCCCTGTAACATATGTATATTCTCAGGAACCCAGCCTGAGAGAGTGTGCAGCTGTTTTATAACCTAGTTTTTTTAGTGAGGTATTTCAAAGAGGAAGACTTCTGTAGAGTGGATCAGAACTATAATTGTCATTGAAAGGGACTGAGTTATCCTTCTTCCTTGCAAAGAGAATCAGTTTACAAAGTCATTATTTTCTTTTCCTTTAATGAAGGTGTCACATAAAACATGGGAAGAAAGCACCATGTGACTAGGAAGCGAGAGTCACACTTCTGAACTGCCATTCTGTGACAGTTATTAAAAGATCCTTTCTTGTTCTAAAGACCACTTTTTTTTTAAATTATATGACTTGATGTTCAACACTTAAAATTTCACCTTTCTACCTTGAAAAAATATGTGAAAATAATACAGAACAAAGTTATTCCGAAGTCTGAGATCTACAAATGAGCTTTTTTTTCTCTAAAAGCAGTTGTGAGAGAAAGCTGTAAAAAAAAAAAAAAAAAAACCCAACCCAAACCAAACAAATAAAAACAAAAACAAAAACAAAAAAAACCCTAGAGACATAACAAGTACATTATAGTAAAGGGCAAAAATTCTTTGACTTTCTTTAAGTATACTGCTAAAGATACCAATGACAATCCAGACAAAGAAATTCAAAAATCAATAAAAAAGCCCTGATACACTGTACTGAAAAATAAGTGTTTTTCTAGTTACTTGATTTCTAATTACCCTCTATTCCTCTCTGGTAAGACCTCACCTGGAGTACCACGACTAGCTTTGGAGTCCTCAGAAAGACATGGACCTGTTGGAATGGGTCCAGAGGAGGGCCACAAAGATGATCAGAGGAGTGGAGCACCTCTCCTATGAGGACAGGCTGAGTTGAGGTTTTCAGTCTGGAGAAGAGAAGGCTTCAGAGACACCTTATAGAGGAGCACCTCTCCTATGAGGACAGGCTGAGTTGAGGTTTTCAGTCTGGAGAAGAGAAGGCTTCAGAGACACCTTATAGAGGCCTTCCAGTATCTGAAGAGGGCCTACAAGAAAGCTGGAGAGGGACTTTCTTCAGAGGCATGTGGTGGCTGGTTGAGTCATAATGGCTTCAAACTGGAATAGGGTAGATTTAACTTAGATATCAGGAATAAATTTTTCACTCTGAAAAATGGTGACAAGGTACTGGAACAGGTTTCCCAAAGAAGTTGTTGAAGCCTTGGAAGCATCCAAGCATTCAAGCATGAGAAATCTGTTGGTGCTGGAGGCCTCTTGTCTTCAGGAAGATCCCCCTCCTCAATGTCATCATCTTTCTCCCACCGCTCCAGCAGCCGAGCCATGACTGCGTCGTTGTAGTCCCGAATGTCCTTCTTCTTAGTTGGGTCCCCCACACCGCTTCCCCTCCGGTGAGCTGGAGGGGAGGCTGGATGGGTCTTTGAGCAACCCAGTCTAGTGGGAATTGTTCCTGGCCATGGCTGGGTGGTTGGAACTAGGTAACCTTAAATGTCCCTTCCAACTCTGCCAATTCTGTGATTCTATGATTCTATTATTCTGCTTAGTATAAACACTTAAAAACACTTATAAACAGTATAAACACCATGCCAGACAGAAAGCTCTTCCTCAAGGTCTAGCATATGGAATATAAGATCCTTGCCTTCCATGCAAAACTCTTATTTCTCTGTTTCTGTGACTTTATTTCTAAGTTCCATATTCTGATACTACATTGTGGGAAACAACAGAACACACAGCTATACTTGAGGATAATGCAGAATGAAAATGTAGGGAATGTTGTCATAACCATAGACAGAAGTTCCAAATGTGATGGTATTAAAAATTCTCCTTGTTAACCACTTATATGTAAATTCACTGCTTTGCATCACTGGAAAAGGGAACATTCTAATGCTACCTGTAGAAAAAAAAACATTTATATGGCCATTGTTTTCACTATATTATCAGTACTAACCACATTCATGGAGTAATACTTTTAAGGGTATAATATTCAGCACCAAACTTTCTACCTTTCCAAAGGCATGAAAAAAAATCTTCTAATATATCTTGTACATGAAAGAGAAAATGGATTGTTTCATATATTCCTGGGATCTTTGAAGTGCCCCCCTAATATCAGGTATTTACTGTACTGCAGTGGGAACAGCAGGTTCCTACTCTACAATACAGTTGCAATCTATGGCTTCTGGAGTATAAAAAAAAATCCTTAGAACTTGCTAATTGTGAAGTCATTTTAGAGAGAGATCTCATTCTTCTATGAACAATTACTGGGTACTAGGATGTTAGACTTTTAATTCAACCTTTTTTTTTTTTTTTTTTGATGCCAAACTTGTATGTTGTGTCTTCCATGCCACAAACAGTTCCAGCTATGCTGTAGCTCTAAATCAGCCCATGACTATACAAGGCTTCCCAGGAGCTTGCAGCCTTGCACATAGTAGTTGTTGAGAGGACCTAGGCATAATTCTGTTATTATCTTTTTTTCTTCACTGGGTTAGTAATTTCCTGCTAGTTTACTCCAGCACTACAAATTATATCACTTCCCTGTAATACCGAGTATTCAAACTCCTAGGCTAAACCTTCTTTATACATCTTCTATTAAGATCTAGATTTGCACAGGTAGGGACATAAAGGAGGTCTCAGCCTCAGTTTGCTATTTAAAGAGTCGTTGCACCAGCGAGGTACATAAGTGAAAAAAAACAAAACAACTTTGGTTTTCTTAATTATGTGAGTACCCTGTTTGATATTGTAAAAAGAATGTAATTTCATGATTTATGTTCTCTTTGTTAAATTTTCATTAGAATATAATCTAACAGCATAATGGGTTTTTTTGCACTGCATTGGCTTACAAATAATGACAAAGGCAATTTGAGTGATTTTTTTCAGTCAGTGGGGTTCTACACATTTTTAATAATAAGATCAGTTAAAGTTGAAAGCTTTATAATAACTATTTCTGAGGGGTTCTTATAAAATGTCTGCAAGTGACTATAGAATACATAGCATTCATAACAGCTATTTCTGGTCTGGTTCCTATGAAAAGGTCACTTTAGCTGAATCCTGCATAAAATGAAATTTCGAGTTAATGAGCATCTGAGAACTTGTCCTTGTTTTTTCAATTAGTGTTTTTATCCACTGGTCAGCACCTATGTATGAATCCCTACAGGTATTTTGCAAAATCTTTCCATAAAATAAATGACTTGTGATTTCACATGAACTAGCAATTCCCTTGAACTGTTTATGTATCTCAAGCAGTTTTAATAATCTGTCTTGGGAAAACTCTAATTGGTTTTGAATACATCAGAATGAAGTTAACATTTATGTTTCAATCTAATGATGTCGTCTGTTTAACTTCACATCCCTTTGTTGTAATCTGCATAGCTAGGACAAAGTAGAAATGCCTGTTTTCACATTTGTGTTTCCTGAAAGAAGTCAGGGGAGTATACTGAGTATACACAGTTTAGAGTTTTGAAGCTGTGTTCAAGTCTGAGTTCATGACTTGCCTTCTTTTCCGGTCTCTTTTCCTTTTGGACACAACTCCATTGTTTAATGGAAAAAGTATAATGATTATTTTCCATTTGCAGTTTTCCAGTAAGCTATGATGTCTGAAGAGGCATCTGCAAAATCTAAGGGCAATAAGAATATTTTCCCCAAGGATTTCAAGTAATATCAAGACATAGATTCTTTGCAAATTTAGAGACCTGAGTAGCAGTATAGTCTAGTGTGACATAAAGGCACTAGCCACAGGTCAACTAAATGTTGAAGATGGGAAAAGACCAGTAAAGTATTCATTAATATAAAGTTGATAGACAGCAATAATTTAGATAAGAATATTTGTTTATATTATTGTCAACATCATTTATTATTCATAGTCTCTCTTTCTCTGATATTGCCTGTCACTGCCTTAAATGTAAAAAACAAAGAAACAAAAAAAAAATCCAACCCCCAAAACCCCCAAAACCAAAACCCCACCACTTTATTCAACTTTCCCTCTAAAGTGTGCCATTTTGTTAGGTATATCTGTAGAGAGAACGCCTGGCAAATTTGAGTCTTTAATTTTACAACCTAAGGGTTATTTCTGACTCCCTCTTATTGATTTGAGAAATTCTCTCCACATCCTGTCGCTTCCTTTGTTGCAAGAGCATGTGACAACAACAAAAACAAAGTGAAGAAATTTGCTAGAATAGAGTAGATAGAGAAGTTCATTCTGATAAGAGCAAACATATATGAAGAGAACGCTAAAGAAATAAGAATAAAAAAAAGAACTTAAATTTGTAAATAAAATAATAAAATGACAAAAATATTTCCCCAAAACAAGCCAAAAACCAGAATAGGATTACTAGAGTTCACTTTACTGAACTAAAGGAGGAGAAAGATTGCTGTAATAGTAGTGTTTTAGGTAATATAGGAAGGGGAAGGAAAAGAAAAAGTCAGGGGACAAAAGAGGATGATTTCAGTACTTGACATGCTGACCACTACTCAAAACTTATGTAATTGTTTTTCAGGAGTTATTTCCAATAGAAAATAGATAGGAGTAAAAAACTGTCAAGATGGAGAAGAATGAGAATTAACATGAACTGGTGAAGGCATGGATGTGAGAGAACAAAATGGGGAAGATGTGTCAGTCACAGGAAGGTTTCAAATTCTCGTGTGGAAGGATACTGATTTTTCTGAGGTTGCTGCCTCAAGTCTAATTGAGAATGAACAGCCCAGAACATGTAGTCACAGTTCAAGGCTATCTGTAAATAATAACTCTTGACCTCCGTAGCATTTTGTTCTAACACAGGTATCTTCATTTGTGAATCTACAAGTAAAATACCTTAGCCACAGTAGTTTTCAGGAAAACTTTCTTGTGCTACTTTCACAAACTCTGCCCAGATGTAAAACCTGTATTTTACACCTTATACCCAGACTTCAGATAATTTCTAACTAAGAAGTACTAATGCTTGAGTTATGGAAACAGAGATAGCAGAATATCACATAAAACAAGATTGACATAATGTGTTTTAAAATGAGAACAAATATCTCACCTTTCAAATTTATTTGCATGATGAAAAATGTGTTTCCAATGTACACTGATGCTCAGGATAGCATGTAATGAAGTGTTCAAGCTAAGATGTAGTGATATCCTACAATACATACCAGTTTCACATACTTTTAAATAAGATACAGGTATTAGTTTTCTTGTAGAGTTCAAATGGCAAGGCTGTATTCTTGCCTGATGGAGGTCAATGACATTCAGTTAAGGTCAAGAGAGCCAGACATTGTTCATGAAAGAAATTGCTAGGGCCTAGAGTCAGTACCCCAAGTTTGCGGAAAACAATAATTCTCTTGACAGAAAAAGCTTTTTCATAAAAAAAAAATATGTACTCCTAAGACAGAAGTGCCTTATTGTCAATAAAGAAATATTCAAAAGCTGAAAGGTTCATGATCAGATTAGATAGTCCAAACTGAAAACATGAAACTACCAAACTAATTTCACTTTGCAGTAGTAGTCCCTGACTGCTGTTTTTGGCATCAATCAAGACTCCTGGGTTTAGTGTATAAACAAGGGAAATTTACTTCCGGGGGAAAAAAAAAAAAAAAAAAAAAAAAAAAAGAGAGGTATTTGGGGTTTTTGTTTTGTTTTGCTTGTGTTTGGTTCTTTTTTTTTTTTTTTTTTTTTTTTTTTTCCTTCATCATGCTTAGCATTATTATGGCAGAGAAAGAATGAGTATAATTTCAGTGATGAAAAGTCATAGAGGTAATTGTGGAGTTCGAGAAGAATGTGAAATGTACACTTATTGAAGACAATTAAAATGAGAACCTGCAGCAGCAATGAAATGAAAGGTGTATGTCAAAGTAGAAGTTCATAGGATCACAGAATCATAGAACAGTTAGGGTTGAAGGGACCATCAAAGATCATCTAGTCCAACCCTTCGGTCATGATCAGAGACATCTTTTGCTAGATCACCTTGCTCAAAGCCTCATCCAACCTGACCTTGAGCACTTCCAGTTGTGGGGCATCTATAACTTCTCTGGGATACCTATTCCAGTATGTCACCACCCTCACCATAAAATATCTCTTCCTTAGGTACAATCTAAAACTACCCTCTTTCAGTTTAAAGCTGTTACCCCTCATGCTGTCACTACAGGCCATAGTAAAAAGTCTCTCGCTATCTTTCTTATAAGCCCACCCTGTATATTGAGAGGCTGCAATAAAGTGTCTGCAGAACCTTCTCTCTCCAGGTTGCACAAACCCAACTCTCTCAACTTTTCTTCATAGGAGAGGTGTTCCTTTGAGCCTCCTCTGGACCTGCTCCAAATTTCTTTTATTGAGGACTCCAGCAGGTTGGCTTCCTGGGCTACAAGCACACATTGCTGGCTCATGTTGAGCTTCTCATCAATCAACACCACCAAGTCATGGAATCATGGAATTGTCAGAGTTGGAAGGGACCTCTAGAGATATCTGGTCCAACTCCCCTGCTAAAGCAGGAACGCCTAGAGCACATTACTCAGGACTGCATCCAGGCAGGTCTTGAAAATCTCCAGAGAAGGGGACTCCACGACCTTCCTGGGCAGCCTGTTTCAGTGCTCCATCACCCTCACCGTAAAGAAGTTTTTTCTCATATTTGAATGGAATTTTCTATGTTCCAGCGTGAGCCCATTGACCCTTGTGCTGTCACTGGAAACCACTGAAAAGAGTCCGGCTCCAACATCCTTCAACTCACCCTTTAGATACTTATAAATGTAAATAAGGTCTCCCCTCAGTCTTCGCTTGTCCAGGCTAAAGAGTCCCAGCTCCTTGAGCCTTTCCTCATAAGGGATGTGCTCCAATCCCTTAATCATCATTGTTGCCCTACTCCCCAGGGCTGGTCTCCATCCGTTCTCCACCCAATCTCTATTTGTGCTGGGGGTTGCCCTCATCCAGGTGCAGGCTCTTGACTCTGTTGAACTTCATGAGGTTTCTCATGGGTCCACTCCTCAAGCCTGACCAGGTCCCTCTGAATGGAATCCCTTCCCTCCAGCATATCAACTGCACCATTCAGCTTGGTGTCATCAGCAAACTTGCTGAGACTGCACACACTTCCACTGCCTGTCATTGATGCAGATATTAAACAGTACTGGTCCTGATACAGAGGGACACGTCTCATCATCAATCTCCATCTAGGCATTAAGCCATTGACCACTACCTTCTCATTATGACCATCCGATCAATTCCTCACCCACTGAACAGTCCACCCATAAAATCTATATCTCCCCAGTTTAGAGAGAAGAATGTGCTAGGGACTGTGTCAAAGGCCAAATATGGTGGAGAGTGGCTTAGCAACTTCGTTTATCAGTCTTTTAGGACCCTGGGACGCATTTCATCAGGTCCCACAGACTTGTGTATGTTCAGGTTCCTCAGGTTGTCTTGAACCTGGTCTTCTCCTGTAATGGGTAACAATTTGATAATTCTGCAAACAACTGAAAGCTTACTCTCCTAAAATTCAGTGTCCTAACTTTCCTCTTCACCTAGTCCGTATCCATCTAGATTGTGAATACTACCATGGCTGCCACTAGTCTTGACATCCCTAACTGGTTCTTCTGTGTTGGTGAGCAACAGGTCCTACAACACTTCTCTTCTGTTTTGGCTGTCCATCACCCTACATTAAGAAGATATCCTTAATGCTCTCCAAGGGTATCCTGGTCACTTACAACTTGCTGTGCTGCTTTTCCAGCATTGTCAGATTGACAGAAGTTCCCAGCAGGATCAGAGCCTGTGGGTGTGATGCTTCCTGTAGTGGAAATGAGAATGCTTCATCAACAGGCTACCCTTTGTCAGGCAGTCTGTAGCAAACATCAACCATGAGATTTCTTTTAAGAAAAGGTAAAAAGTCAACCTAAAAATTTTTAGAAAGTCCAGCCATAATTTTTCTTCTGTCTTAGTGAAAGAAAAAAGTGTAACAGGTTAAGGTATCAGAGTCAAGTTATGAATTATGCTCTATTTTGCCATGTTTAAGTTTTTGAGCATAAAGGCAGCGGGGAGGAGGAGAGCAAGTCACAGGAATTGTCAGTTTTTCTTTATAAGATAATATAGTATCCTAGAAGGAATAATGATTTCCCTTAAGAAAGATGTCATTTACTTTCTATAGATGAATAGTTGTTTCTCAACAACATTCTGCATATTGAGACATGAAAAACTGCAACAGGTTTTCAAGGTCATTATAGCTTATATTCCACATACACTTTCTGTTTTCTAATTCTGCCTTGCCATTTGAAGTCTAATAGCCTTATTCCAAGCTCGGGGTGGGGGGCGGGGGGTGGGAAGAGGAAAAAAGAAGATTATCAGTATAATGATATAATTGCTTTTAAGTCTTCATGTGGTCAACCATGTCCACAAAAAAATGAAGAATAAATACTTTAAATAGTTAAAGATGTTTTAGAAACAATCTGCATTAGGTTTGTGTGTCAAAGTTTTGGAAGCTACAGAGGTGGTTTCTGTGAGAAGCTGCTAGAAGCTTCTCCGTGGCCAATAGGGCCAATGCCAGCCAGCTCCAAGATGTTAACTACTACTGCCCAAGGCCAAGCCAATCAGTGACAATTGTAGCACGTCTGTGATAACATACTTAAGAAGAGGAAAAAATTGCTGCACAACAGCAATTGCAGCCAAAGAGAGAATGGATTACATGTGAGAGCAACAGCTCTGCAGACAGTAAGGTCAGTGAAGAAGGAGGTGGAGGAAGTGCTCCAGGTGCCAGACCTAAGATTCCCCTGCAGCCATGGTTAAGACCATGATGAGCCAGGTTGTCCCCCTGCAGCCCATGGATGTCCATGGTGGAGCAGATATTTACCTGCAGGAGGTGTTTCATGGAGGACCCCATGGTAGAGCAGATGGACGCCTGAAGTAGGCTGGGACCCTGTGGAGAACATGCACTGGAGGAGGCCTGTGGGGAGAGCAGGAGCTCTTCTATGTTGGAGTGCATTTTCTGGCAGGAATCATGATCTCTTGGGGAAACCCACACTAGGGCAGTCTGTTCCTGAAGGACTGCACCCCATGGAAAAGACCCACACTGGAGCAGTTTGTGAAGAACTACAGCCCATGGGAAGGGCTCACATTGGAGAAGTTCATAAAAGACTGTCTCCCGTGTGAGTGATCCCATGCTAGAGCACAGCAAGAGTGTGAGGAGGAAAGAAGAGCAAAGACAATGTGGGATGAGCTGACTGCAACCCCCATTCCCTGCCCACCTGTGCAACTGAAGAGGGGATGAGGTGGAGAAAATTGTGAGTGAAGTTGAGCTCAGGAAGAAGGGAGTGGTCGGGGGAAGGTGTTTTAAGATTTGCTTCTATTTCCCATCATCCTACTCTGATTTTGATTGGCAATAAATTAAATTAATTTCCCCAATCAAGCCTGCTCTGCCTGTGACAGTAATTGGTGGGTAATCTCCCTGTCCTTATCTTGACCTATGAGTTTTGTTGTATTTTATTTCCCCTGTTCACCTGAGGAAGTGGAGTGATAGAGTGTCTTGGTGGGCACCTGACATCCAGCCACAGTCAACTCACTACACAATCATATTCCATTATGTCTTTTTCACTATGCAACTCTACAGAAAGATATATATGCATCCAGTTGTATGTTTCTTTGCAAGGTACCTGGTAAAGTATGTTCAACATTGATTTGTTTGGGACAGAGATCACAAGTGGCCACATTCAGCAGTCAAGTGCACAGAAATTCTAAAAGACAATCACAGTTCCAACTCCATACATTAGGAAATAGCTTTGGATTCCCATTTCACAAATAAAATAAAAAATTAGGAAGATTTTGTCACTTCTTGGTAAAAAAAAATCACATTTCAAGATTAGGACCACAGATACCTTTTTTTAAACTAGTCTGAATAGGCTGCCTATCTTTATATATATGTTATCATACATTTTTCCTTCATCAGAAAAGATTTGGTTAATGCTGAAGTTCACTTACCCTTAAAATTGAATACTGAAGTACTACTCAAAATTGATAATATTTAAATATTACAATCAGAACAAAAGGACTGATATTTAAGATAATTCGCTCAGAGTAGTGTGGTAAGTTCTCTCAAGTAGTACCTAACATTTCAACAGTATGGTGACTTTTAACAGTAATTTTACCTATAATTTTCTGGGTCATAGATAATCACTGTCATAAACCTATATTTCTTAAGACAGAAAAATGATATAAATTTGTAATGGTAAGAATTCTAAATGTGAGACTCTTGTTGTTATGTAAATCTTTTTTTAACATGGTAAGCAGTCATTGTAAGGGTAAGTAGAGAAGGATCCTCAAATAAGGATAAATTTAGAGTTCCATTGGGTACCACTCACAAAACCAAAATGTTTCAAGTCAGAATGAAGATACTGTAGTGTCTTCAAGGAGCCCACCACGGAAAAGCAAGAGAGGAAATTCAGTGACAGAGAAACAAACGTTATTCTGGTACATCTTTGATTTTAGCATGAGAGAATTTTATTTTATTTGTCAAATAAAGTTCCTCTATAACACTGTAGACACTCACTATGTGTTCCATTTGATATACCACTCCACTGTTTGTCTTTTTTATTATTATAATTTTTATAGTGAGCATAATTATGTTAAAAATTCCACCTGCACTCCACTTTCTTGTTGTGGTTTCGGCTGAATTTACCAAAGCCAGACTGACAGATGGCCCTCCCCCCCATCCTCCAAAAGAGAAGAGAGGCAGACTTAAGGAGATTTAGAAGTTTAGAATGAACTAAACTAATAATAAAAATAATAAAAAAAAAATAAAATAAAAAAATAAAAAAATGAAAAAAGAATGAAATAGATACAATATAAACAAAACCTTATCAAGCTCCCAGGATGACAGTCCCATCACCAGCAGGCACTAGGCAAGTCCCAGACTGGACTCAGCAATGGATGGGAGCTGGGTTCCAGCTCTGGAGTCAGGAACACATGGATCCGGATCAAAGGCAGATGAACAGACAGACTCCTCTTTGGACGTCAGCCATCAAAGAAAGAGAGTTGACCCTTTGATCCCTCAGCTTTTATACTGAGCATGGGGAAGATGGGATGGAATACCCCAGTTGGTCTAGTTTGGGTCACCTGTCCTGTCTGCTCCTTCCCATAGATGTGACCCCTCTATGTTTTTCCGTTTCTGACCCTCTAATGGGGCAAATAATGAAATTGGATGACCTTGGTTTTTATAGCAATAAGTATAAGCAAGGACCTCTCTCCATACTGTGCCTTGGCATGTAGCACAAACATTGGTCATCACTCTGAGAACAAGCAGTTTTCTCCACAGTATGCCGTTAATTTCAGAGAGTTCGAAGACACTTGCTAAAATGTAAAATTATAGAATGGAAAATTGGTTCTGTTTTACTTCAAACTGGGATATTTCTGTAATCCAGAAGTTGATATGAGTTCAGTTAACCTGTGACTGCTGCCACATGCCTCAGAACTGGGGATGCAAAGGCGACAAATAGCCAACATCCATGGAATAAGAGTGTGCAACCAAAACTCTCTACCGAATCACAAAAGAGACGGAAACATGTTTGGCTGATGTATATTTGGAATCAAAACCAGATTGCCCTTTTATAGTTCTGTGAGTCATCAAACTAGTTTACATAAATGGGTACCTTTTTTCTTTTAATTTTTTTTTTCTTGGAAAGCCTAGGTGTTTTTAAACAGAGTGCAAAAAAATAACAAATAAACAATAAATAAATGAAAAATTCAATTAATATATTTTGTTCTTTCACAACATCCTGACACCTTAACCCATTTTTATATTTATATTCCTGTCTTAAAGAGAAGGAGGAAAATGTCCTGTGTTGTAGAGTGTAAGCGCCTGTACAAAAAAACCATAGAAGGTCTTTCAAAGGAACAGGGATCATCTTGCATAATTTTAATTCTCTTCCTTTGGTCAGGTGAGAAAAGGGAGAAATTTGCAAGTCTGGGAAAAGCAGAACTTAAGGATCTTCCGGAATATCTCTCTCTTTGAAAAGAAGTTCTGTTTCCACAGTGCCTTGCCTGCCTACCCACTTCTACCTCCTTTCCCTTGCACAAGTCTAATATACTGTATTACAGTAGAATGAGGCCTCCAGGGCACTGACAATGCATAGATACCTACATTGTTATCTGTGATCTACGGAAGCAAAGGACTAATGATCGTTAACGTTTTATTACATTATCCTACATTTTGCCTTATATTTTTGGTGGATATTGATGTGTCTCCTCATCTTAAGCTAAAACTTCTAAGGAAAATCTTTGTCCCAGCTTCCTATCCCCCAGGTGAAATTTTATGAGTGAATTTTTTTCATAGCAGAAAGTATCTTTGTGCATTCACTTAGTCCATTTTTTAACCATTATGACTTACTTTATGACTAATTGTTGCATTATTGGCTTCTTTTTTAAAGACAGAACATAGCAGCCTGATGGATAAATTTATTAAACTTCTAATCTTGTGATTCTGTTTTTACATCACCTGTCAATAGGGGATAACATTTAAAGATGGAACTCAGTTTTCCCAAATCACATTATGCTTGCAGAGTCTGATTTGCAAGTATAGAATTAAATGGAGATGCATGAGAGGGGGCTGGAGTGTTTATTTCATGCTTTTAGGTCTGATGCTCTGGCAAAAATAAAGGGTCAGGAGAGCACAAATCATGATAGTTCAGCTGAGCACAACGCAATAAGCAGTAACTATGAAAGCAGCCTTTAGGCATCTTGCACTGACACTCCCAATAGGAGGTTTTCCTGAGAAAATTGAAAATTATTGGAGGTTTAGGTGAAGAAAATAAAAGAGACAAAAGTAACTAAGAAAAAGGATAAAGGTGTTACACAAGCAAAGGTTACTGGGTCATCAGCATACATCCATTTTACTCCATCTGACTTGACATCTGCTGAAAGGCAGAGAGACATAGGTAGCTTGTATTTAAGTATAAAAGCCTCATGGTAATTGCTGATTTCATTATTTAAAATGGCCTAAATGAGAAACAGAATAGAAAAAGGGCAAAGAAAATAGAAATGAACTTCAAAACTGAGCCCTTTTCTTTGTTTTTCTCTGGTTTGTTACTAGTAAACCCTTTTCTATCTCCTTTCTGTTTCATAAATGATTCCTTATGTCTTCTATGTTGATGCATGTCACTCTAATAGGATAGTTTCCAGTAGCCTCTGACACATTTCCACTTTCATTTACTAAAGATAAATGTTCCAGCATGCACACTGGATGTTTGAAAATTAGCTTCAGCTAAATGCTCTGAGGCTCACTATCTGAAAATGTAAAAAGTTCTATTGTAAATTGTGATCCAGCTGGCTTTAAGTTTAAACAGTAGCTTGAATTAATTGGGGAAAGCATTTGCACATGTATATGTTTATGTATATGTATATGGGTATGGGTATGAGTATGGTGATGAGTGCTATCAATTCTTTTGATCAAATAAGAAAGTTTATAAATTAATCAGAAGATAGATTTTGGTTTTTTTTCCTTCTGGAACTGATATTAGGCAAGACTTGGTTAGAGCTCTAGACAGCAAATTTAGGGAAAAAACAAGAGAAGACAAAAAAGGAAAAGAGTGAAGTTTCAGTGTCCCACCAAAACTGATGAAGGAGAGGGATTGTTACAGCTCCATCACCACTTCTACCCCCAGTTACCTGATCAATAACACTGTTGTAATTAGATAGATACTAGAAAAAGAGTTGAGGAAAAAAATAAACATATACATATATTTGAATATATACATCGATATATAAAGAAATATGCTTTAAAACCTTATTGTGTAATGTCCCATTAAATGAAGACCAAACCTGTCTATAGCAATGACCTGTCAGAGACACAACAGAGTTCCCAAGAGAGCAGGTTGGCAGAAGTCCATAAAGCCCAGGAACGGGATGGTACTAGAAGCTCCAGGGCCAGTAACACAAGAGCCCTTATGCTGACATACAGCTGTGTAACAATCTAAAGAAGCTGAACATAAATAATAGCTCAGGTGGAGCTGTCTTTAAAGTATGTATAAGACAAGAAAAAAGCACATCTGGGTAGAATGGCCCTACTGTTTCAGCATGGGGTATGAAGAACTGATAGCTGTACTGTCCTGTAATGTAATATCGTGTGTATAAATAATTTCTCATTTGTTACTGTGGTAGTTATTTACTCCACAGTCAGCACCAGAAATAATTGTAAACCATTAATTTTTAAAAGAATAGTTATTTTCTGCCTTTTGTTTATACTTCTATAATTCTTTCCAATTCCCAGATATTGATTAGGTTTAAAATAACAGGACTGGAATCAATGGACTGCAAAGACCGTTTTCTGCATGCTGACAGACATACAGGGAGAGATACAGTTTACTAAGGGACATTGATAATCAGCCCTAGTAGTAGTGTCCAAGCTATCAACAGCCTAGTATAAATATTGAACACTGGTAATAGCCATGGTGTGATTAATTCCAATTTCACTTCTTGTCACAGAAGAAGGCTTGCAATAGAAACTAGAATCTTCCTCTATAGTGTGTTTAAGATGCTGTCCTGTAAATCAGGCTCACACGAGGAGCTAGCAGCAGGAGTAAAAACAACCGGAGTTAGAAAATAGCAGCTTTTAGTCACAGGTTTAGATAAACATTGTTTTCACATAGTTCCCTCACCCTTTCCCATTATCTCAAAACAATATATGTTTGACTATCAACAGTACCTAAGTAAAAGTCAAGGGGAAACTAAGGAGAAAAATAAATCAAGGACAAATACAGAATAGCGAGTTCTCAGAAAGAATATACCATTTACCCCCGAACAGTTCTCTGTAAGTTTTCTTAGTGAAGGTGAAAGTGGTAAGAAATTGATCCCCCTATTCTTCCCACTACTACAGTGACTTTTCACCTCTTCTGCCTATTGATCTTAGATACTCTATCAGCAGTTTTGGGAAACTACAAAACAGACTGAGATGAATGCATATTTGATAGATGGTAAAGATGAGGCAATCGTTCTTGTACACTCACCATATAGCCTGAAAGTCCTTTCTTGCTTACTCTTTCAATTTTGAACACTATTATCCAGTCAAGGGCTTCCTATGTTAAACCCCTTGTATTATACATCAATTAAGTAATTAACTTACTTTCAGTTCTTAAATAGGAATCTATCAAGTTTCAGCTGAATTTCAAAAATGTGCTTTGACACTTAAGCATCATAGGGTGTATTCTCACTTCTGCCTCTTTTGCTACAACATAGATATTGAAAAAAAGCCTCTCCTGGAACTTCATAGAAGCTGAGAGCCTCTTAAGTGATGATCTAGTAGTTTAAGTCCTTAGGCATGAGTCATAAATCTACTGAAGTAAATTCAGGTAGTAAAGGCTGTCATTCTTTTTCATGGTAAACTTTGTGATGTTTAGAACATCAGACCAATTTACAACTGTTATTTACTAATTAACTTTTAAAATTATATGAAATATCTGAGCCACAGAAAGGAAAGTTGCCTGCTACATTTGTATTCCTTAACGGTGAAAACTAAATGCTATTGTCTTGTGTACAGCAGTGGTGCAGTGAGCTTCTACCACCACTCCCACATGAGACATAGCAACCTTTCCAGAGCAAGGCCATCTGATTGGCTCAAAAATACCAGTAGGTATCAATTATGTTTGATACCTGCTAGAATACCTTTTGCATTTTGAAATATATTTGATAACTACATAAGTTATCAAAGTTATATTTAAGTTATATTTAGCCTGAATACCGTATAGTATAAGCTGCACTTCCAGGTAATATGCATTACAGTTTTAAGTCATTCCTGGCACTGACTTGCAGGAGAGCAGGCTGAGAGAAGGCTAAATCTCACAAAGTAATAGAGGCATAGTCTGGGAAATCTGAAACTAAACCAAAATTACTTACACCAGCAAGTAGTAGGAAAAAGTGTGCATGGGCACAGCAAAGAAATTATGTCTTCAGACTTGCACAAAAAAATCTTGGAACTTTAAAAACATAAACAAACAAACAAACCCAAACCACAACAAAAGATGTGACATCTGACAATCCCAGGCCAAACTATAGTAGAGCCTTGTCAATGAATGTCCCATGGACACCACCAAGAGCTGGCAAGGTAAGGCTGGGGAGAATGCTGGGAACTTACACTTGTAAAGGTGTTGCTTGGGCAGGAACAGGTGGTCATGAGCTGAGCTGAAATGGGGGTCCTGGGCCCATGGACAGGGGTGCCAGAGGCACCACAGGAGGTTGTTCAGGGCCAATAAGATCTGTTAATACCTTCAGGGCCCAGAGAGATAAAGTCTTAGGGAGCTTGGAGGTTCACCTTGGATGAAAGATGGCTTCTGGGAGTCTAGAACTACCTGGTTGGACATCCCAGAGAAGATGAAGCCAGACTCCAATTGGAACTGCATGGTGATAGGACAAAAAGCAATGATCAGGCATTTGATTCTGAGAAATATCAATGAAATGCAAGAAAAGTACTTTTTACCATGAAGGTAATCAAATACAGGAACTAGGACCCAGAAAGATTGTGAGATCTACACCACTGGAAGTATTCAAGACTCAGAAGCACAAGACCTACAGCAATCGCATCCAATTAGACCTGCTTTGAACAAAGGGTTGGATTAGGTGATCTCTGGAGGTCCCTTCCAATCTGTTACTTTGTGAATCCATGGTTAGAAACAACATTATCTTCCTATGGGAGCATGCAAAAGAAAAAAGCATTTTCAGCAATTTCATGGCTCCAGAATACAGAGTGAGCCTGCAGCTATGCACTGAATACAGAATTTGTACTTTAAGAGAGATGCACAGATACCTGGTCATACATAATGCTAAGGTTTAGCGGGGAGTTCAGTGACCTTTTCACACAGAAAACTGTTGTACGGTAAATTGTATTCATCTGAACCTGGGACTGTCCCGCCTGAGGTTCAGTATTTACATGTTTACAGGAGGCAATGACTCTAGAGCCAAACTGATGTTTTTGTAGCGGCATGAATAAAAACAATTGTCACTTCTATAAAATTTGGATAAATTACTTATTAGCAATCCAATTCTTTTCTCAAAGAACTTCATAGTTTTAAACCCTCATGATAAACCTCTGCATTTTACCCATTGCAAAACAGTAATTCCAAGATAGCACTCCAAAAGCTGGTGGACATAGAGGACAGTTTTACCAGGAATTGAATTAGCCTGCTTTTGTATTTCCATTAGGTGACACTTGAAGTGCACAGAAGATTTGGATAGGCAGACTCCTATGGACTCCTATACCCTGCTAATTCTATCCCTTGTCTCCACATTTCTTTGAATTTTTTAGCTTCTTTTGAGCAGTATCAATTGCTGTCAGTTTCAGGTGTGCTCCCTGTGCACTTTATGATGAAATAATTTGCATATGGCTATTAGAAACAAAAACCTGACCTTGAGCTTGAATATCAACAGGCTCTGTCTTTAATAGTGATAAAAGCTGGCTGTGGCTCTGACCCAGACCATGGAGTAATGACTGTTCTCAACAGTATCAAGAAAGATGTTCTATGAAATAAGTCCAATATTTTATTAGCTTTTGATCTCCTTTCAACACTGGATGACTCTTGCTAAATATTTACCATTCCACTAAAAGAGGAGAAAAATGCATCATTTTGTTTCTGCCTTGAATCCTTTACCCTGGACTGTTCATTGTATGTGCTTATCCTTTTGTGGCTTGCTCATATGGTCAAGGGATTTCACAGCTTACTGTGGTTCTCTGACCTGTTTCACTTTTCTGTTTCTCTGATCCCTTCTGCTGTATAAGTAAAACTAATCTTTATTTTTTTTCCTAATTTCTCTCATGCTAATCTTCTGTATGACAATTGGTATGCTGCTTCCAAAACTATCAACCATAGCATCTCCCTTACTATATTCAAATCCCCCCCATCAAATGACACCTGCCATCTGTTCTTCCATAAGTGAAGAAGATACAAAGACTTTCATTGTACAACCCCCCTTAAAATCACCAGTATGTGCCCTTGAAGATGGATTTTATCATTTTTGCTTCCCCGTGTTCTCCTTGTCAGTTATCTCCTTTTAAAAGTGTTTTATTGTCACATTTAGATTATGTTATCATTCTAGAAGCAATTATTTCAGATGAGGGTAGTTCTCAAGGAAAATATTTATTTTCTAATTTTGACCCTTTTGCTATTGTTATTGATATCAGAAATGTTAGTGTGCTTAACAATGCAGAAGAAAATTTTATTTAAAAATTTATACATCATGGGGCAGATGTATGGGGGGACTTTAGCCATATATTTTGTGCTTCTTTAGGTGGTATAGTTAGTTTGCATAGAAAGATGTTTCTGTAACATAATCTTTTCATTATGAACACTTTCTGACAATTCTGACATCAGCACAGCTGGATATCTGACAAGCAGGAGGATTTAGAAAAAGATTGGTTTAGGCATTGCGGTGTGTTTGATTGACAATATGTCTTAGACCAATGGCAAAAGAAGTATTTCTATATTTGAAGGCAGAGGGCAGTGAGTACTGTAGTTGATTGTGATTTGTTCCTGGCAAGGAAAATGACATAAGGTACAGTTAGAATGAGATGCCTTAGCAAAATAGACTTTACTCAGAGAGGTAATTCCATTGAAACTGGTACATTTCCTCTTGATAAGCATTCCAGAATCTAGTTGAAGATCAAAGCCAATAAAAAGGGTTTCTATGATTCAGGCTGGCTGACTCACATTAGAGACTGAAAGAGATAATGGCAAGGCTATTGTTCTGAATAAACACACAAGGGCAATTTTCCAGCAGTTCTTCACTTGCACTGTGTACAATAACTTACTGATTACCCTATGGACTAGTAAACTTCTACCGGCCTTTTTTGTAGCTCATTGTGATGTTGGTTAGCTTTTAGAATGCAATTTTGTACTGTAAATGTTTCTTTCATTCACAAGAACATTAAACAAAAGAGATCTGTCATTCACATAAAATAGCTACAATCTACTGTATAAAATTTGCAACAGCACTGTTGGCTACACTGCTTTCTAACATGCACTATCTGATGTATTCATTACAGTTGTAAATTAACATGTAGGGAGTTTCAGCTACTGCATCTCTTTAAAAGGCATGTCTTTAAAAGGCTATCTCAAATAACTTATGCTGTAATCCAGTTTCAGGGTTCATTGACACATATGGCTGCTCATGGGGGTAATATCACTTTCAGTGAACTCAGGGACAACATTCCCAGAGATTTTTACAGAAGTGCAATCTGGTTCATTGCTTTTCAATGTTTGTATCTAACACAGCAATAATAATTTTCTAAAGGCATGTGATCTCTGTGAGGGGTTGGAAACCACTCTCAGTCAAAGGATAAACTGAGAGAGAGAAACTATTGAAACATATGTCAGTTTCTTTAAATTTCAGTACAAAGTAAACCTGTATCTGCAGTCTTCCCAGAGCAAGAGCAAATCGCTCATTACCTTGTCAAATGTTAATACTATATAGTATCACTGTAATGGTTCTTTAAAAAAGCATTGTCATTGTAATGCCTTTGAACTAAACTCTGGATGTTGTTCTTTGTGCTATACATAAGACATATCTTTTTTTTTTTTTTTTCCTCCATGCTATTTGTAATTGTTGAGAGCAATCAGGAAAAAAAGGTGGGAATACAGATTCAACATAATTCTCAAACCTTTTTGGTTTACACATGAAATAAAAAGGTTTTCTTACAGTTACTTTTAGACCCCAAGCTAGTAACAAAACACTGGCTTGATACCTGACTGGTGAAAGTTATTGTAGCTCTCCAGAGTTACAGTGATCCTTCAGTATTAAACCTTTAAAATGATATCATGACTCTTCTTCTTCAACAATAACTGTACATCATTGTTAGTTTTCTTATAAGAGTCAACTTCTAAAGTTTATGCATAAATTATTACCGCTACAGCTCTAATTACAATTGCTCTTGTCCCAGCGATGCTCCGGTTAAAAAGCGCTTGAGTTTGCTGAAAAGATATTTTTTTTTTTTTTTTTTTCCTCCATGCTATTTGTAATTGTTGAGAGCAATCAGGAAAAAAAGGTGGGAATACAGATTCAACATAATTCTCAAACCTTTTTGGTTTACACATGAAATAAAAAGGTTTTCTTACAGTTACTTTTAGACCCCAAGCTAGTAACAAAACACTGGCTTGATACCTGACTGGTGAAAGTTATTGTAGCTCTCCAGAGTTACAGTGATCCTTCAGTATTAAACCTTTAAAATGATATCATGACTCTTCTTCTTCAACAATAACTGTACATCATTGTTAGTTTTCTTATAATACTAAGAAGGTTTCTGATCTTTGGACATAGAGTACTTCAATAATGTAAAGCTGGATCACTTCTTGAAAGATTTCCATTCTAAATATCTTTTTCCAGTGCCTGATTTTCTGCAATGTTTTGTAACAACAGTTGAGTATTAACTTGATTATTTGAAGTACTATCACCAAAGGAGTTGACAATACAACAGCGACAACACCCACAAATATAGGTTAATAAATAGTGGGTTCATGAGGTGCTGTTGAAGGGAAGACATACTTTCTGTCCTTTGTCTTAATACTTCTAAAATCTAAGCCAGGTTTTAAAAGAGCCCGTAAAAATGATTAATATCATTTCAGTTTAGTCCAACATGAAATCTAATTTTAACGTAATAAATACCCCTTTAAATAAGATAGAGCAGAGAAGAAGGATAATTTAATCATAATTTAATCAGTTGGATATGAAGAGGATATAGGACTATTTTCCTTACTCAGATACATATGTAGAGCCACTGCCATTATTAATCTGCAAACATTAGCCAATAAATAACACAAAAATGGCACACAATGTACTGCAAAATAGTTATAGTAATTACTGTTTTGTTTTTTTTTTTCACAGACATACTCACATTACAGATAGAGATAAACATGCCTTTGGAATTTTAAGGAATTTCCATATAAAAGATATAGGAACCAAGATTCTTTGTATGCTAATTATCGCTTCAGGAAAAATGCATTTTCCTATTTTTGCAGAAAAAGATGAATTATTTGTTAATCAAATTGTAATAACAAATATTTGTAAAGAACTATATTGTGGCTGCCCTGGAATTTAAATGACAAATGCCTTGGGGCATGTGCTGGTCCTTTCCTTTCTGTTTCATCTTTTCCATTTTGCAGAACAGCTGGAATAGTAAGTCTTAGACATGCAAGTTCAGGGTAGTACAGTGCAGTGCAATGTAGTGCAATATAGGAAGTAATATATGACATTAATTAATTATCTTAGCTAATTGTTAATTAATGCAAAAACAGTGAACAAATCCTTCTTTCAGTAAATGTCGATATTAAGCTTTCTCAGCTAGACATATGCACATATCTCAGCTTCAAAAACAATGCTTTTCAAAGGTTCACACAGGACTACTGCAAAGAATGTCAGAGCTGAGCATCAAAGCAGGGAAAGCAGACACCAGTCTTTGCTGCTGCTATGGAATGGAATATGAAGCAGCTGCTTGAGTTACATCTTTTTTTGCCCATTCAAAAATGTCATTGGAATCTCCACAGAGGCTGAAACCTGAGATTGAAAGGATTAAAATGTCCAATGGAGTGTGCAAAATAAGTAGCAACTGTAGTGATTCAAGGTTGATGTAGCATTTCAAGCTGCAGAATTCAAGGATTTCCTGGCCTTTAGGCACAGCTAAAAGGGTTGATCGAGATCTGAAATATGCAAAGTGTTTGTGAAATAACATCTGGTACAAAACCATTGTCATGATTTCTCTTAAGATAAATCTAATAATAGAACAGTAATGCCCAATGTTTGAATTCCTTTACTGCAATTGAGTAATAAAGCACAACAAATATGAATGGCTGTTACCTGTGTTTATTTAATGCTGTGCAAAAATGGACACAGGACAAGAGCTGATGTTTTACTGACCATAACTCACTTTGCTGAAATACTGGTCTTGTCAGTTTCTATTGTTTTGGTTTTTTGCCAATGATATTCCAAAGCCCTAATAGCCATCCAGTTTATTTTCCTGACCCTCTGTCAAAGCTTGCATGAACCAGAGCAAATGACTCTGTCCAATCGGCTCATCATACTAAATGTCTGTATAAATCTACCAAGTAGCTTGAAAATCTACTCTGAAGGTCTACGTAGCCTTCAATGATCTAATATATTAAAAAGAACTGTGGCAAATAAAAAATCACCATCAAATAATTTTCCCTTTGCAGAGATCCTCCTGTCTAGTATATTTGGTAGGGCAACCAGAATATAAGCAAGGAAAAAGCAAGCATGGGGTGAATTATATCCACAAAAGTGGTCGAGTGATTAAGCTTGCTTTTCTGCATGGGCCTGGAATAAGAAGGATCATTAATCATTAGCATATTTTCTGTGTGTGTCTATTTCCCAGTGAAAACAGGACTTTGGATCTGATAGTGATCCTGCATTAAATAATTACTTAGTTATCTTGAGAACTCATGCACTTATTTGCACAATTTCACACATATGGGTGGTCCTCCCTCCATTTCCCCCTTTAGTTTTCCCCTTTCATAAATGGAACATTATTTGCTTTATTTAGAGAATTCACAGCTGAGAAATGCTGTGAAGTTTATCTCTTTATTTTTGTAGTTGGTTTTATATCATGGTTTCACTCAACCACTTACAAGAGCATTCCTATTTATTTCCCATAATATATCCATCATTATAATCTACTTTTCCATATATAACACAGTATTCAGTGTTTTGTACCTGAGTCCTGCTTGTAAAGTTTATTTCAGGGAAAAACACGAACAAAACAAAAAAAAAACTAAAACAAACAAAAACAAAGCCAATCAAACCAAAACCCAAAAAAAACCCACCAAAAAAATTCTCCACAACGCTTTCTTCAAACAACATTTGTTATTGTCTAAGATATGTGTAAATATACACCTTGTACTTATTGCAAGCAGCAAAAGACTCTTCAAAGCATGTTGCTGTTGTCCTGTTCTCAGTATGCACTTTAGAACCGATTAAAGCATCACTGATCTTCATTACTGGTGTTCCAGTCCTCCTGATGCTTAATCACACATGTTGAACATATGCCAGACAATGTTGGATGTCAAGAAAGTCAACATTCATATTTTCTGTATTTCCTCAAATACTTCAGCTAATATATTCTCTCCATCTGTTGCAGAAAAGCAAAGATAATGATAATGCAGTGACGCTGAAGTTATCTGCTAAATCCATTCTGTCAAATCTATTACTGACAAAGGTTGAGACTTTTTAAATGCTATTAGTTGGTAGGGATCAACTCATTTCCCTGAGCAGCTTTGAAAATCTCAGCCAAGATTCCTGCATTTTGCCTTTGGCCACAATGGATTTCCCATTGTGCCTTTCATATCTTGTTCAGCTACCCTGCTGCATAACCATCCAACTGCATGATTCCTTAGGAATTTTCCTTCATACTCATAATCTGTTCTTATTCAACAACCAGGTCTTAGTTTGTGAGCAATCAGACACATATCATGCCATTATGGAACCTCTTTTTACTTTCCTCATTCGCAAGAGCTTTCTCATCATCAGGTCCCAGCCTTGCTGTGCCAGCCCTCTGTATACCTAATGGCACGGATGACCTCAATTAGATATTCTAGTCCCTAAAGGAACATGAAATAGCGTATATGTAATGATAAGGGAATGGGAGAAATTCACTGTTGGCTGTCAAGGAGGATTTCCACCATCAGCATTAACCATATAATATAGTGGCAGTGGAGGGCAATGAATGTGGAGAGAAGTGAGAGCAATCAGCAAGCTTTCATTCAGTGAGATGGAAGAGCTTGTCAAAGACACAAACAACTAATCAGTTGCCAGCACTGATTGATGTCCCAGCCTGCATTCAAATCTATCATCGTGACCAAGTAGTGCCTATCGTTTACCCAGTGGATGGATAAACTAGAAGTAATATATGGCATCTAAGCAAATAGATCATTAATTCTGCTTAATATGTGTGGGCTAAAGTTTAAATCTTTTTCTAAACAGCAATCTTTCCCTTCAGGGAGTAAAAAAAAAAAAAAAAAAAAAAAAAAAAAAAAAAAAAAAAAAAAAAAAAAAAAAAAAAAAAAGATTAAAAAAAATCTACTGCAGTTGACTAGGCAATAAAGATATTTTTTTTACACGTTACAAATTTGCTGTGTTGGGTTTTATTTCAGTTTATACCTCACAATTGTCGCTGAGTATTAAATCTATCAGGAAATTTATTAACTTCTTAATTAAAATAATTAAAAAAGATAAGAAATGGTACGCCAGCAGAGACAGAGGACTGCTGTCCTTTATTTCTTCTTATGCTTTACACTTTTTTCATCTCCAAAGTGTTCCCAAACACAGCACTGCTACATTATTACCCTTAACTTTGTATTTTTTTTTCTGACTATGAGATGAAAATTTTAAATGCGGACATACAGTTAATTGGATTTTATTATTACTTGACTCCTTCTTAATTGCAGGGCATGACTTCGAATGATTTCTTAATGGTTTGTAAAGTCCACATTTTGCACCAATCAGCATCAAAGTCAGTAGAATTTGGCACTTGCTTTTGTAAAATGTTACTTCAAGTCGTAATTACTGGAAATATTGAGGTCTGCATTGATATAAATTAGAACCATTTTAGAACAGGAGAGGAGGAAGTTAGCAGTCTGCAGTTCTCTAAACTGAGGCTTAGTTTCTATCTTCTGTTAATCATCAATAGGCAAAATGGCAGGTGTTAAAAATTAAGGAATAGTGTCTCAATTTGCTGCATATACAATAATGAAATAAAACTATAATCTCTGAAGCAGAAACACCTGGGAGTATGATTTCTATGTTTTTGTAGTTTAAGATACACTCTGGCTTACTTCAAACATTGCTATTAGCCTCTCGTCAGTAGGGTACTATTAATAAATAATTAATGGTTTCATTCATGATTTGTATCTTCTGAGGTTATAAATTATTAATATCAGGCAACTACAGTAAACATAAATATTTATATATTCCATTTTTCTTAATATACTTCATTTTTAAGACTGTAAAAGAGAACAGAACTACTATTAAAGTATTTGACTAAAGAACAAGCCTGCTAAATTTGTTGCTAAGTTGTATGTTTAGAATGTTAAAGTTGAGTAAAGGAATATTTTCTTTCTTAACTCTCAGATTTTTTTTCAGAAAACAAAAAGCCTTCCTGTAAAATTCCCAAATATTTTACAACCTGAGCCTGACTACATAAAGGTGAGTGTCAAACCTGAAAACTGTTCAGCCATATAGATATGTCCAAAGTCACAGTGTCAGTCAAATGAATCCTAGACTTACAACAGGGTCTTCGCTGTCTGATAGTAGATTCCCGAGACACCTCTCACTCATTCTGAGATTTTAAGTCTCTTGAGAATCCCTGACAAAGCCCAATTTACAATCAATAAAGACTAAATGTCCAAGAAATATTCTCTGCAGTGCAGAGTCAGGATGCACTGATGGAAAACATTCTGTTTCTGAGTGGTTACCTTCACTGATCCATTTACCTGGACACTGTAATATCACAATACTTTACCAACTGCTGTGATAGCATTTCAACTACATAAGAATGTATTATGAAATATTTTTAAAAGTTGAATTTAATGGGCTGCATGTTTGGTTTAAGAAAACTCGTTTAACCACGATGGCTTAAAAGCACTTACTTTAAAATACATTCACTAGGTCTTTGCTTGAAATATGTATTATTTACAAAGTGAATCCATGTATTTTTTCAGAACAAGCTAGTTTCTTTAATATTCTCTATCACAAGTAAAGTACCTGTTCTCTAAAAATTCTTAGCATGGAAACATGGTTTAGTTTTTCTTATAACTGTTGAATAAATGTTAAAAAATATCTGGAAAAGAAATAAAATATATTGCAATGAAAATACTATAAACCTGCCATTGTTCTTTAATACAAAACTTCAGTTTTCATATATTTATTTTATAGTCTATTTGAGATCTATAAAAACTAAACAATCAACTCAAATTTCATGAAATAGGCCCAAGAGAACTGAAATGCAATTCTGTCCTGGGAAATTTTACTGAGCACGTAATGCTTGCAAATGGTGTTTATTGCCCTTAGTCGCTGTTTTCAAATGGCTGCTAATGTTAGTTTACAAATTGCAGTTTCAATTACATGGGATAGTTCAGATCTGTATCAGTTTTTTTTTTTCTCCATTTCTGAGTATGCTTCTTCTGTCAGCAGCTTGATTAATCCTCAGCATTTTTTGGTGTAGATCAAAGACTAACAGGAAGGATATTCTAATAAATTGTACTCAAACTTCTGACTCTATGGCTTCTTCTAGACATAGTGGTCTTATATAATGCCTCTGTACATATTGCAAGGTTCTTTCATTCCATCACTTTTAGGAGAGAATTTCATTATATTTGAGTCCTGGAGTTCTCCAGAAAACGAACATGTCTTTAAATATGTGGTTTGGTTTTGTTTGGTTTGTCTTTTAAATTGAAAAAGTTGAAAGTATGTGTAGTTCCTATGATCAAAATGGTACAATCCCTGGTAGACATGTATCAGTGGGACTCCTGGCTAAAAAGAAATGAAAGCTGGAGGAGATTTGAACTATGTTTATCCAAGTCTGTGTATTAGGCAGTTAAGTATATGAACATGTTAGGAAAAAAACAAAGAAACAAACAACAAAAAACCCCCCAAAAGAAAAAAACAACCAACCAACCAACCAAACAAACAAACAAAATAAAAACCAAGAAAATATCTATACAGTAAGGAGATTAGATGTCTAGTTTGGGTTTTCACCTATACAGCCATGGGTCTCTAATCTACATAAACTAGGACAAAGACTCAGTTACATAAAGGGCCCTGTTCTTTCTCCAGGGCAATTTTTGGAAGTCCTATAGATCTGCAGAGAAAAAATCACCTGAAAGCAGACTGTGGCTTGAAGTCTCTGACTCAGAAACCATGCTGCATTCATTGTTAAGAAAGGTGTTCACAGTTCAGGTAACTTTCAAATGAACCAGCCATCTGAGGTTTAAAAAATGAGCACACAGTTCAACTTGCAAGATCTTGGTCACTGTGCCACAGAAATATTGCTGAAATTGCAAGCTATATAGTTCTAAAGTGTAAATCACTGTCTGCTTAGGTGACTCTATCTTGTTGATCATCATCTCCATTGAGGTCACTGCAATTATTGATGGAATAAGATACCAATACACATAAAGAAGTGGACTAGCATATTGCCATCAATGTATTTGAATTGCTACTGTCTTTTTCCTCAAGAAATCTAACTGAAGCCGTTTAATAATTTCCAAAACTTTGAACCTTGTTTGAATTGTGTAGACTTCAATTCCCATTAAACTTCGCTTACATTTCATCAAAGTTTTCCTGTGGGAATACTTGGTGCGCAGATGTGACGCATCTTTGAGTATCTGGAAGTATGTTTATACATATCTCTTTTTTTTTCCACTTCTGTACAGGCCCAGGTGTATCAGTTAAAATATGTATAAAGAATAGAACTTAATAAAACATCAGAAATATGCAGCTGATAAATCACAAAAGTCACACAGCAAGTGCTATAATTACATACATTTTATTTTCTATAAAGTTGATGCTATTCAATTTTAAAATTATGTTCTATGTGGTTTTGCGGTATTTAGTAGGATAAGTACATGTTTGCTGTGAGAGCATATCAATGAGGTCTTGCAGCAACAAAGGGCATGGACTCCGCCAAGTGATGAAGTGAAGACGTTTAATGTTTTATTTTTACAGGATATATAGTTTCTCTCTTTTTAATCACACACTGAGCTCTCTACACAGATAGGTGGTGGGGGCCTGTCCACACGCCATTGTGAGCAAAACAATTGGCCACATGGAATGTTCATGAGCCCAGGCCAATTAGTCATTTGTTTTGTTATTTTGTTATCTATTTTTGCTGGCTTGCTATCTATATTGTTGCCTTCAGATTACCATACAAGGACATTGCTTACTGCTCTCAAGGCTCCCTTCCCACCACTGCAAGAACACCTGCCGAGCTCTTGCTCAGCAGCTTGTCTCCACAGTTCCTCACTACCCAAAGAGTTATTTGTGATCAACACATTCAAATAATATTTTAAAATCCAGTTTGCAATTTTTTCATTTTCCATGCTTTCCTAGAACCAATCTTCACTCACAACTATGAAATTATGGAACTGTTGTTCAGTTAAACTTACACCAGTGAGTCATGAGACAAGCAAGAAATATCAGGCTAACTCTTTTGATTACACTGGGAGAACTACCACTATCTAGTTGACCTTTAGCTTAATTTTAGTAAGGAAAAAAGCTGCTTCAGAAGTGATGATACTGCAAGCTCTTATATTACTGTTCTGAGGGGACAGACAACTCAGGAGGAGTACAGAGATCTTGTTAGGTCTTCCTAAAAATTGGAAGGCAAAAGCCCAGCTGGAACTCAACCTGGCCATTAATATAAAGGACAACAAAAAAAGTTTCTCTAAGTACGTCAACAAAAAGAGAGTCAGGGAGAATGTCCATCCCTTACTGGATGTGGGGGGAAACATTGCGACCAAGGATGAGGAGAAGGCTGAGATACTTAATGCCTTCTTTGCCTCTGTCTTCAATTGTCAGACCAGCTACTCCCAGGGTATTCAGCCTTCTGGGCTGGAAGATAAGGATGGAGAGCAGAACGACTCCCCTGTAATCCAGGAGGAAGTAGTTAATAATTTGCTTATGCACCCGGACATGCATAAGTCTATGGGGCCAGATGGGATCCACCCAAGGGCACTAAGGGAGCTGGCAATGGAGCTCGCTGAGTCTCTCTCCATTGTCTATCAACAATCCTGGTCAACAGGAGAGGTACCAGATGACTGGAGGGTGGCCAATGTGACACCCATCTACAAGAAGGGCTGGAAGGAAGATCCAGGAAACTACAGGCCAGTCAGCCTGACCTCGGTACTGGGAAAGATCATGGAGAGGATCATCCTGAGTGAGCTCTCAAGGCAAGTGCAGGGCAGGCAGGGGCTCAGAGCCACCCAGCATGGATTCATGAAAGGGAGGTCCTGCCTGAGCAACTTGATCACTTTCTGTGACCATGTGACCCGCTTTCTCAATGAGGGGAAGGCTGTGGACATTGTCTACCTGGACTTTGGAGGGGATTGAGTGCACCCTCAGTAAATTTGCAGATGACACCAAACTAGGTGAGAGTGTTGATCTGCTTGAGGGTCAGAAGGCTCTACAGAGGGATCTGCAGAGGTCAGATGAATGGGCCAAGGCCAACAGGATGAGGTTTAATAAGGCCAAGTACCAGGTCCTGCATTTTGGTCACAACAACCCCAAGCAATACTACGGGCTTGGGGAAGAGTGGCTGGAAAGCTGCCCAGCAAAAAAAAGCCTGGGAGTGTTGGGGGGCAGCCAGCTTAACATGAGCCAGCGGTGTGCCCAGGTGGCCAAGGCGGCCAACAGCATCCTGGCCTGCATCAGGAATAGCACCTTTCTGTGCAAACCCGAGTGGGAAAGGGAAGAAAATTGCCTGTTATTTTTTAGCGCAGCCCATCCATACAGATACAGTTGACACAGCCACTATGCTACTGTTCTAATCTGTACCCACAGACTGCTTATTTTCAAGGGCAGTTAGCAAAACAGTGTCATAATTTCTAAATACTCAGACTTCAAAGACTTCCAAGATGTTGCTTGTACATATGACACCATTCCCCAAGATGGGTATTGTCAGTCAACCCCTTGCTCAGTTTAGCATTAGTCACTGTGATTACATTAAGCCAAATCTCTGTGTCTTGCTCTTCCCTACTTGCCCAAGCTGTTGCTTTAGTTGACTTCAGGTGCTTTAGTTATGTTTTAGATCCATATGGCTTTTCAAAAGGGAAGCATTTCTGATCTGTTGGAAATGGCAGTTTGAAAACACTGTGTATATTAATTGTTCTTTATTAAATGATGTTTTCTTCACAATAAGTTAGATAGTTGTATATTATGTGCCAGAATAATTTTACATTAAATTTTTTGCACTAAAATGTCTTTAATGATTATATCTGGAGAAAAAGAGGAACAAAACGAAAAGAAGTGCAAGCTGTTTAGACACTACATCCAATTTTCAAAAAAAGGTTATGTTAGAAACTTCAAGAGGACTTAGACTATGAAAGACTTAGGACCCTTTTGAAAATGGGACTTAGACCTATCCATACAGCCCAAAGTAAAGCACTGCAAAAAGTGCTTCACGTGTCTTTGGTAGTCAAAGGAGAGTGCTGTTCTAACATAGACAATCTGTTTTCAGTGTCTGGGCTAACTTATACAGAGACATTTCAGATGTCCTTACACAGCAACACAGTATGCTGGAGAACACACGTTTTGAAACGCCTTCGTGCCATACTCTGACAGGTGAAATGTTGCTTAGACAAAATCATTTTGCCCCAGAACAAATGGACAAACATTCTGGGTTTTGGTTTTGATATGTTTTATTCTGGGGGTTGGTTTTATTTAAAAAAATTATTTTCCTATACACATTTTACCCAAGCTAATGGAATATGAAACAAACCCCTGCATTCATTTTATTCTGCAGCTTTTAACTAATTTATTTGGTACAGTACCTGCATTTCCTAATCATAAATACAAATTTCCTTCCATGCAAATGAGGGGAAGTGTTCTGATTGACTTAAATGGCAACACAGGGAGGTCATATATTACACAGATGGTTTTTAGGAGCACTAGGTCTGATTCTCTTTCTTATTCACGGCTAAGATTAAGGGAAGAATGCTGCAGGTATTTACCATAGCAGTTGAGAATATGAAACGAAGAAGAAAACAGTAAATGTGAATTGTGTGAGAACTTAAGGAAAACAGAAGTATTTTCTTTTTTGTTTTTGAATAAAAACCAATATGCAGCTATGGTTACCAGATTGGTACTTTTAGCTCTGTGGATATATAAGTGTTAGGAAAAATAGGAAGCTTTTCTTCAGTAGTAAGGTCACATTTTATAAATACTACAAGGGGTTTTTTTTTTGTTTGTTTTCCCCATTGAAATTTTAGGAACACCTAGGATTTCATGTCTTAATGGTACAATGATTAAATACGTCAGATCTCTTTACATCGATTAGCAGTAAAATGACTGAAAGCTGCTTTCCCCTCCAATCTTGTAATCCAATGACTGCAATAACTCAGTGACATTCATCTTCCCCAAAACGTCTAGGATCCCAGATGCAGCTAAGTCCTTGCATTTTATTCCTTCCCCAGAAGTGCATTCTGTAGCAAAACAGGGATGACTACAACCTTAAGCGTTTTCACAGGCACAGCTCAAATGTTAAAAAAAAAAGCCTGTAATGGATGCTGATGCTGCAATCTGAAATCCCAAATAATAATAACTTGGACCAAGGGGTGCCCTTCTTAGACAGTTCTTGTTCATTTACCATTTCCCCTTCCTGGCCCCTTCTCTTTTATTGAAATTGCTGTAGTAGTAAGACCATGGCTCTTTGGAGATCTACCATTCATATTTGATGTTTCACGGAATCACGGAGTCACAGAATTGTCAGAGTTGGAAGGGACTTCTAAAGATCATCTGGTCCAACTCCCCTGCTAAAGCAGGAACACCTAGAGCACATTACTCAGGACTGCATCCATTTCTTTTACTTCATGTTGATTTCTTTGTGAGGTAGACAGGACCTCAGCCTGAAGTGAACCAGCATAATAGTGTTTTCACATATTTATACAAATACATGAATTTTTCTTGTAGCATCTTTACTAGGATAACATTTGCTTTAGGAATTACATGTTTTCATGAAACGTGTGACAACCCATGGAGAAAAGCCATAAACTTGCAACAGTATAGGGACAATGCAGTAGTATGCCATACCTGTAATTTGCCTGCTTCATTGTTCTCCATTTGTAGACACTGAGTATGAAGCAAATAAACCTGGGGAACAAATAAAATTGGCATAGGTTGACCAATAAGTCTTTACTGGCATGTGTAATTGTTTTTTGCCCTGGCTGAAAAGGTAAAGTGACCTCTGCCTCTCAAGAGACTTGACAGAGTTCTTAACTCTTTTCCTGCCTGTTATACTGTCATCTGCAGCTGACCAGCTTTTAGAGTCCCAGTGGGAGAAGCTTTGAAGTGTAGCACAGGGTTTTGGTGTGTTTTGGTTTTTTTTTCTGGCTCCTCATGTGTAAATTGGTATCAGGCAGCTGGCTTTTCTAGGACTCCAGAGAGTATAATTCTTTGACAAAGGGGAAATCAACTGCTATTTTTTCCTAACGCTTTAAAAACGCAAACCTCTCAGTCTGCAATCTAATCAAAACCTAAATGACCCTTGCAGATTAGATTTATTGGCTTGCTTTATACTTTATGACTTCTGACATTTTGTCAAAGAATACACAGTGCATACTTTCTTTCATAACTGTTAACAATGTTCTACTGATACCTGCCAAAAAGCAACAGGTGCATGAGCTGCCATTAATCTGCAGGGTGTTGTTCATTATTTATACATGTCCATTTTTAACTAAATGTTTCATGCCTCTTATTTTCACACTTCATGTCAAAAGGTGGCAGAACTCAGGCCTGCAAACTTTGGCAGGGAAGGTTAATCTCGCATAGTTTTTTCATGTATGAGTGCCCCTTAGCTTAATTTTAAACACCATTAGGCAACAGATCATTACTTATAAAACAGTTTCTTCCTAGTGGTTTCAGAGCTGACGGAAAGCACTGGTTCACCACTCTGGTGGGATGCAGCAGAACAAGTACAACTCATGCAACCGTAATGAGAATCACCACCCCATCATCACCTCCCATTCAGGATAACTTAGTATCGGTAATTTCTTCTCAGACAAGAATTCTGAAATGCAGCCAAATACTGGCCTAAGGCTCAAAAAAAAAAAAAAAAAAAAAAGAAGGATCCAAATGGAATTAATAAGGATGATTTTTTTTTGTGGACATGTGCCTAAAAAAACCTCTCCTTCAAGTCATTTAACATAGTCCGCTAAGGAATTATCAATTCTTAGTGACATTCTGTTGCTGTCAATTTACACTGGATTTAAATGGTTGCAAAAAGACATTCAATCTTCTCTCCCAGTACAAGAAAGAGTATTTTTGTGCACAAGGTTCAGAAGACCTAAAGTAAAGCCCTCTCTTTGCCACATATATAATTTGTAAAATGGGGAGAGTACTACTATTATTCTTTTCTTTCATCCTTTGTATTTTGTGTCTGCTCAGTTCCTGAGCTAACTAGAGATGCTCATGATTACTAAGGAGTTCTAACATAACCTGTGTGCTCTAATAGTATAAGCAATTAGTAGGGATTCTAAAAATAGTATTAAACTGATACTCATGCGTAACTACATTGTGTTGCTACCCTTATGCTTACCAGGGGTTTGTGCCTACCTTCTCTTTGAAGTAATTGGATTGACTTAAACTGGACCACCTATGGAATAATTACTCAATTACCTGATAAAAAATAAAAAAATCTGATCTTCAGCTAGCACTGACAGTTACAGATCATTACCAAACTAACCCAAAGAGGCACATGAATGTTATAGGTGCAATTTATATTATAGCATACCATACTATATACATACATATATCATATACATTTGCATATGTGTTTATGTACCTCTATATAAATAAATATAAATGGCATTGATGTCAGGAAACACAACAGTCATGAAATATAGTTGAATCATATTGGAGTTGTTTACAATATTTGACACTAACATATTGTAAAGGATTCTGTTACAGAAAATTGCATACACATAGATTTAAGCAACTGCTTTCAGCCACCTTTGAAAAGAGCGTTCTTCATGGGGTTTTTTGCTTCTACGTTAGTGTTGCTTAATGGCAGGAGAGTCACTGCTGCATGTTGTGCCTGGTTATTATGAATGATGCTACTAATTATGTTAATACTATAAACAATATAAACAGAAATATTTATGCCATCAGCTGTCAGTTTTGGTAGTCATACTCATAAATGAAAGTCAGGAAAAGAAAAGAGACATACTTTTTTGATTCCAGAGGTGTTCCTGGCTATTCAGAAATAATTATACTACTTGATGAACCATGGTACTGTCTGCTCTTGTCTTCCTGTTTGATTACAGATCAGATACTGAGACTTAATGGGTAAGTGATCTGCCAGTAAGCTTTCCTTCATGCTGTGTTTCAGAATGCATTTTAACAATTCATGTGATGAAATGCAGCTTTCTACCATATGCTGACATATCACAATGCAAGATGGTGAAGTGTCATAACCGACGCTTTGCAATGTGATCTGCCACCCATGAAATGAAATGCTTCAGAAAAACAACATGCCAGTTCTGAAATAAACTCTGACTCCAGTATGTACTGTAGCCAGTAGACTGTGTAAAATGCCTTAAAGTTATCCATAGATTGCTCAGCTCTTCTGCCAATATAAAACTAACAGTCTAATTTTAGATCTATATTGGAAAGAATGCAGTTAACCTTACAACACTGCAGCACTACACTAGGAAGATTTTATTGTCCACTATAGCAAATGCTGACTTTTGACTTTTATAAGGTTATTTATTAAGATATGCAGTTACCTCCCAGTACACACAATTTCTATGTGGCCATGAATGGAGAGCAAAGGTCCTAGCATTTATTAAGCTGTGCTACAAATCAAATCTACTGAAATAGTCATAATGTATTCTGTTAGTAAACATAAAATATATATGCAATATTATGTCAGCCAGATTTTCACTGTAGTTCGCTACAGTGATCCTAAGTCAGCACTTAGAGAACGGGCAGCAGAAATGAAGGGTAACAGAGCTGATAAACTATAAGGAAACAGAAATGCTGTTTTTTATTCACAATTATGGTTTAATTGGAGAAATCTAGTCTGGCTGTACTTCTCCAGCCTGGGCATCTCCTTGTTGGGCATTGTCTTCCTGGTAAAGACACCAACATGTTACTTTAGATTGTTATTGTAAGTATTTAATATAGCATTGCATTCTTGGGGGGAGGAAGGAAGAAGGACTTTAGATGGATTAAAAATTTGCTGACCTCTCACCCATCTGTTGTGGTTTAACCCCAGCCAGCAACTAGGACCAAGCAGCTGCTTGCTCGGCTGGGATGGGGAAGAGAATCAGAAAAGAGAAAAAAAACTAATAGGTTGAGATAAAGACAGTTTAATAAGTAGAGAAACAGTTATGCCCACAAGCGAAACAAAACAAGGAATTCATTCATTGCTTCCCATTGGCAGGAAAATGTTCAGCCATTTCCAGGAGAGAAGGGCTCTATCATATGTAATGGTTACTTGGGAAGACAAGCACCATAACTCCGAACTCCAAATATTCCCCTCTTCCACCTTCTTCCCCCAGCTTTGCACTCTGAGTATGACACCATATGGCGTGGAATATTCCTTTTGTCAGCTGGGATCAGCTGTCCTGGCTGTGTCTCCAACCTTTTGTGCACTCCCAGCCCACCATACTGATAGGGCAGTATGAGAAGCAGGTTGTTGACTGCTTAGCAACAACGAAAACCACCGATGTTTTACGACACTATTTTAACCCCAAATCCAAAACGTAGCACTACAACAGCTGCTAGCAAGAATATCAACCCCATGCTTACCGAAACCATGACACCATCTTAGCTGGCATGTAATGTGTTTAGTGTGAAGACTGCTGAATTTGTTTCCTTGGAACAACAATCTCAAGTCACAGCAGGAGAGTCTCAAAATACCACAAAATTGCTGGAAAAATCAGAAGAGATAACTGTCTTCTGAGCAAACTCTAAGGATGGCTCATATGACAAATTAGCTGGTCACTGAGTAGCATGGCGTTAATTCTTGATATTTAGTTGGAAAATATTGAAATCAAATTTAGTTAAATCTTGACTACACAAGAAGAAGTAGATGCATTTCTCAATCCTAAAAGAGCAGTTATACCAGCCTCTTCAAATCCAGAAACATTTGCACTTATTAGTCTGAGCTAGTGTTCAGCAGCAAACATTGCCATCAAACCATCACAAAGATAGATGCCATTCTGGTCATGGTTCAAGGACACAGAAAGTCCACCTTGCCACTGACAGATTAGAAATCCTATCAGGATAATATCAATGTTTTCCATCCTTCTGGGGACACCGTCAGCTGATTTTGTCACTCAGGATGGGAGACAGTGGCACTACTAGAAACTGCCACGTAAATACCACACTATCAGTTTTGACAAAGACTTCAGTGTTGCGTGAAACACTAATCCAAGAATGATTATGTCAAGACTATCTGAGGTGGCCTCCTGCCTTCCATGGCATTATGGACGATACAGAATGATTACTTCTTGTGCTTAAGTACTTTGACATATTCTAGCTGAACAGACTAATGAGTAACTCTATGTGACCTTAAACCTCCCTGGCCTGTTATTCTGTTATGCCATTACTGTAAATTAATTGTTAATCTGTTAAAAGCTATGTTTTTTTATGAATATTTCAGTAAACTAATTGAAAAAAATTATTGTAGGTAAAAAACCCAAACAAAGTGTTGTTTCTTGGAAGAACAGACAAATGTTTCACTTATTAATTAGTTCTTTCTGATATTCTTCTAAAATCCCAGAAGAAAAGGTCATCCCTATGCCAAATACTGTTTGGACATGGATTTTTCATATTTTATTTTTTCATGCAGTCATATGAACAGTCAGAGTTAATTGTATACATTCACTAGTATCTCATAAATTATTTGTGCTGTCTTTCAAGAAACTATTGATCATAATTTTTCTTATGATTTCTAAGTCCTTTCCTCTGGCTTGAGTTCAGGCATAAAATACATAACAACATCTTCAACTAAATTCACTGAAATCTACAGCTATCTAATTTCTTTCCTCTTTTATATTAACTTTGCCATGAATGTTTACTGTCACTTTTTGTGAACGCAACTATGGTGTATGTGTATATTAGGCATACAAACATTTTTAAAACTTTTTCTCATTTGTCTTCTGTTCTTAACACATTGTTTCTGCCCAGAGAATAAAACACTGTGGACTAGTGCTTAGCAAAGAAAATTTAGTGAGATACATAAAATTGTCTTAACTGACTATTCTCTGAAAGAGATTTTAAGATAATTTCTATGCATGTAGCTGCAAACAGATATGAACTGGCCCTCCTTCAAGCCACAGCAATTGAAGCAATACAATTCAGGAAGGTGTACAGCTACATTGCTGAAGTACCAAGCTACCATTTCCTTCCTCTCCCAGGAAGACATACTGATGTCACGGAGGCATCATTTCTCACTGACCTTCCTGGTGTTCTTATCATTGATAGCATTTAAGTCGGCTGCACAACTTGCTTCAGTGATGTGAGGTCGTTATCAAGCTTAACAACAGTAGCCTGAGAAGATGTGTTGGGGTTTATTTGTTTGCTTTTTCTCCATTGAGTGCTCTTCTCTACCTTGTTCTCTACTTCCGAAAAAACAAATGACAAAGGAGCCACAGCTGTGATCCACCTCTGTGAACAGAAATACGCCTTTGACAAAAAAATGCTGCTCTAACTAAATTACAATAAAAAATCATGTGAATTAACATTAAACACACAGAGCAACTGACTTTCTCAGGGAATATATCTGAACCGCCTGAAGCATTGCCGACATTTTATCCCAGGCAATACTGGTGTGAAGTGGAACTGTGAGAAAGAGACGTGGTGACACTAAAAGTCACTTGCCTCCTGCAAGAAGCTGACTGTAACTTTTGTCTGGTTTTTGCTATGCCTAGTTCTAAAATTTTATTTTAAACCTCACATGGTCTTTTACAGAAATTAATATAGAACATTCTGCTCACAAAAAAGACCAGTGGTGTCATGAGTGTGCAAAACTATAGGAAAATGGTTTAGTAGCTGCTGCAGACTGTGGAAGACAGCAGAACACAGTATCAGAATATTTTCAGAGCTGTAAAAAAAAAAACTGAAACCAAAAAACCCCCACAAACCAAAAAAACCTACTCTGACTATCCTGTGGCTATCCTAGCAAGACGACAACATGAGGAGAAGCTCCCAGATGCTCCTCATTTTACAGAAAAGGTAAAGTCTCAAAAGACAGTTAACTTTAGCCTCCTAGTTACACTAACAAGCTAATGCTATGCTTTTACATGAAACAGGACAGGACCTTAGGAGGTCACTAGCTAACTGGAGATTACTAAGGCAACTGTACCCTTCCCAAAAAGGGTACCAAACCAGCTAAAGAAATCACAGATTCACAGAATCTCGGTGGTTGGAAGGGACCTCTGAGATCATCGAGTCCAATCACACAGCAAAAAGAAAACCAAACAAAAAAACCAAAAAACACCACACCCACAACAAACACCACACCACACAACACCCACCAACCAAGCCCCATACCAAAAGCACCACATTCAACACCCCACCACACCACAATAACCTTGGGCACTAGAGCATGCCCTGAAGAGCCACATCTACACGTTTCTTAAATACCTCCAGGGATGGTAACTCCACCACCTCCCTGGGCAGGCTGTTCCAGTGCCTGACCACTCTCTCAGTAAAGTAATTCTTCCTAACATCCGATCTAAACCTCCCCTGCCGCAACTTTAGACCATTTCCTCTGGTCCTGTCATTATTCACTTGGGAGAAAAGGCCAACATCCACCTTTCTACACCCTCCTTTCATGAGGGAATGAGGTCTCCCCTCAGCCTCCTCTTCTCCAAACTAAATATGCCCAGTTCCCTCAGCCTCTCTTCATATGACTTGTTCTCTAGACCCCTCACTAGCTTGATGACTCTTCCCTGGACACGCTCCAGCAGCTCAATGTCCTTCCTGTAGCAAGGGGCCCAGAACTGAACACAGTACTCAAGGTGAGGCCTCACCAGTGCTGAGTAGAGAGGCACGATCACTTCCCTACTCCTGTTGGCCACGCTATTCCTGATACAGGCCAGGATGCTGTTGGCCTTCTTGGCCACCTGGGCACACCGCTGGCTCATGTTAAGCTGGCTGTCCACCAACACTCCTATGTTGTTTTCTGCTGGGGAGCTTTCCAGACACTCTTCCCCAAGCCTGTAGCGTTGCCCGGGGTTGTTATGACCAAAATGCATGACCCAGCACTTGGCCTTATTAAACCTCATCCTGTTGGCCTTGGCCCATTCATCTGACCTCTGCAGATCCCTCTGCAGAGCTTTCCGACCCTCAAGCAGATCAACACTCTCACCTAGTTTGGTGTCATCTGCAAACTTACTGAGGGTGCACTCAATCCCCTCATCCAGATCATCAATAAGGATATTGAACAAGACTGGCCTCAAAACTGAGCCCTGAGGGACACCACTGGTCACCGGCCGCCAACCAGATCTAGCTCCATTAATCACAACTCGCTGGGTAAGGCCATCCCACCAGTTTTTTATCCATTGGAGGGTACACTTGTCTATGCCATGATTCTCCAGTTTCTCCAGGAGAACGCCATGGGGGACAGTGTCAAAGACCTTACCAAAGTCCAGGTAGACAATGTCCACAGCCTTCCCCTCATTGAGAAAGCGGGTCACATGGTCACAGAAAGTGATCAAGTTGCTCAGGCAGGACCTCCCTTTCATGAATCCATGCTGGGTGGCTCTGAGCCCCTGCCTGCCCTGCACTTGCCTTGAGAGCTCACTCAGGATGATCCTCTCCATGATCTTTCCCAGTACCGAGGTCAGGCTGACTGGCCTGTAGTTTCCTGGATCCTCATTTCAGTTCTTCTTGTAGATGGGTGTCACATTGGCCACCCTCCAGTCATCTGGTACCTCTCCTGTTGACCAGGATTGTTGATAGATAATGGAGAGAGACTCAGCGAGCTCCATTGCCAGCTCCCTTAGTGCCCTTGGGTGAATTCTATCCGTACCGAGGTCAGGCTGACTGGCCTGTAGTTTCCTGGATCCTCATTTCAGTTCTTCTTGTAGATGGGTGTCACATTGGCCACCCTCCAGTCATCTGGTACCTCTCCTGTTGACCAGGATTGTTGATAGATAATGGAGAGAGACTCAGCGAGCTCCATTGCCAGCTCCCTTAGTGCCCTTGGGTGAATTCTATCCGGCCCCATAGACTTATGCATGTCCGGGTGCATAAGCAAATCATTAACTACTTCCTCCTGGATTACAGGGGAGTCGTTCTGCTCTCCATCCTTATCTTCCAGCCCAGGAGGCTGAATACCCTGGGAGTAACTGGTCTGACTATTGAAGACAGAGGCAAAGAACACAAAGTATCTCAGCCTTCTCCTCGTCCTTGGTTGCAATGTTTCCCCCCACATCCAGTAAGGGATGGACATTCTCCCTGACTCTCTTTTTGTTGACGTACTTAGAGAAACTTTTTTTGTTGTCCTTTATATTAATGGCCAGGTTGAGTTCCAGCTGGGCTTTTGCCTTCCAATTTTTAGGAAGACCTAACAAGATCTCTGTACTCCTCCTGAGTTGCCTGTCCCCTCTTCCAAAGGTGGTAAACCTTCCTTTTTTTCTTGAGTCCCATCAAGAGCTCTTTGTTCATCCAGGCTGGACATTTTCCACGCCCTTTGATTCTGCGCCTCATGGGGACAGCCTGCTCCTGGGCCTTTAGGATTTCCCTCTTGAAGAGAGTCCAGCCTTCCTGGACTCCTTTGCCTCACAGGACTGTCTCCCAAGGGACTCTCCCAAACAGGGTTCTGAACAGGCTAAAGTCTGCTCTCCGGAAGTCCAAGGTGCAGGTTTTGCTAACCCGTTTCCTTACCTCTCTAAGAATAGAAAACTTAACCATTTCATGATCGCTAAGCCCAAGACGGCCTCCAACCTCCACATCTCCCACTAGCCCCTCTTTGTTTGTGAACAGTAGGTCAAGTAGGGACTCTCCCAAACAGGGTTCTGAACAGGCTAAAGTCTGCTCTCCGGAAGTCCAAGGTGCAGGTTTTGCTAACCCGTTTCCTTACCTCTCTAAGAATAGAAAACTTAACCATTTCATGATCGCTAAGCCCAAGACGGCCTCCAACCTCCACATCTCCCACTAGCCCCTCTTTGTTTGTGAACAGTAGGTCAAGTGAGGCACCTCCCCTGGTAGGCTCATCTACCAGTTGTGTCAGGAAGTTATCTGCCATACACTCAAGGAACCTCCTAGCCTGCCTGCTCTCTGCTGTGTTATATTTCCAGCAGATGTCCGGTAGGTTGAAGTCCCCAACCAGAACAAGGGCTGGCTTTTTCGAGACTGCAGCCAGCCGCTTATAGAATACTTCATCAACCTGCTCATCCTGGTTGGGTGGTCTATAACAGACTCCCAGCACAAAATCACCCTTGTTAGCCTTCCCTTTCACCCTTAACCATACACACTCAACTTCATCAACGCTGGAGTCTATTTCTGTGCAGTCAAAACACTCCCTAATGTACAAAGCCACACACACCCCTCTCCTGCCTTGCCTATTTCTTCTGAAGAGCTTGTAGCCACTCATTGCAGCATTCCAGTCATGACCATCATCCCACCACGTTTCTGTAATGGCAACTACGTCATAGCTGTCCTGCTGCACAATGGCTTCTAGCTCATCCTGTTTGTTGTCCGTGCTACGTGCATTAGTATAGATGCACATAAGTTGGGCTATTGATTTCATCCCCGTCCTTGGCCCTTTACCCCCAGGCCCATCACCAGCAGGCCTGGTTTTATCCCCTTCCCCCTTAACTTCTGTCTTAAAGCTCTGTCCATGAGCTTTATCAACTCCTGGCTTGGTACCCTTTTCCCCTTCTAGGAAAGGGTTTTCCCATTGTTCACTAGCAGGAATTTCTAAACGTCTGTCACTTTTCTCAGATGAAATGACAGAGTGAGAGTCCTCGCTAATGAAGCATTCTTCAAGTCCTGACATGCTTTCCTTAGGTTTAACCTTGACAGGCCCAGTTATCTCCCCTTTCCCCCTCATATCTAGTTTAAAGACTTGTTAATGAGCCCTGCTAACTCCTGCCCCAATATCCTTTTCCCCCTCTGGGACAGGTGTGTCCCACCTGCCACCAGTAGGCCAGGTGTCTCATGTAGCCGCCTATGTTGGAAAAAACCAAAGCCCTGCCTGTAACACCAGCCTCGAAGCCACAAGTTGATCTGTTGCCTCTTTCTATCAGTTTCCTTATTCATGGTTGCCACTGGCAGGATAGAAGAGAAGACAACTTGTGTTCCCGATCCCTTGAGCAGCTGCCCCAAGGCTCTAAAATCTCTTTTAATTGATTTTGGCCTCCTCTCACCCATTTCATCACTACCACCTGAAATATTAACAGGGGGTAATAATCACAGGGGCTTACTAAGTCTGGGAGTTTGTCCGTCACATCCCTGACCCATGCTCCAGGGAGGCAGCAGACTTCCTTGTGAAGTAGGTCAGGGCAGCATATTGGTCCCTCTGCCCCCCTCAGCAGAGAGTCACCCACTACTATTACCTTTCTCCTTTTCCTCTTGGGGCTTGTAGTGAAGTCAGGTCTGCAGTGACGCGTACTTTCTGACTGCTCTAATCTTTGTGTGCCATCCTCCTCTCCATCAACCAGTTCCTCCTGCAGGACTCCATACCTGTTCTGCAGGGGTAACTGGGAAGCTGGGGGAGCTTGGGAGGAAACTCACCTGCTTCTCCGAGCAGGGACCTGTTTCCATTCCCCCTCCTCTCTGAGATCTTTTCCTGTTGCTTCGTGACAAGAGGGGAGAGGGTCCTCTGATTTACATGCTTCCTCAATCATTCCCCTACTCTCAGGGAGTAGGCCCACCAGTTGGCTTGTCTTTCACACTCCCTAATGCTCCTCAGCCTCTCCACTTCGTCCTTTAGCTGGACCACCAGGTTGAGTAGATCATTCACCTGTTCACACCTGATACAAGTGTTGTCCCCGCTGCCCTCCACTACCAGCGCCAGGCTCCAGCACTCTTTGCAGCCAGAGGCCTGGACACCTATATGTTTGCATGGGACCTCCATCTGGGTGCCCACAGCTTTCCTAAAAACAGCCTTCCACCGGGTGGAAACCATAGTTGAGTCCCCGAGAGTGACTGCCCTTACCTTGTATGCTAATAGGGGCACACAACCCAGCAGTTGCACCCACTAGCTCTGGGTGCTAGTGCGCTCTGTGGGCAAGGACACAATAAACTGGGGGGGGG